>NC_065516.1:34187726-34204130 GCF_006386435.1 Epinephelus moara | reverse complement strand
GTCTCCAAACTTTGTCCGTCTGCCATTGTGCTCGTGACTCAACTATCTCATGCCCAACTCCTCATAAGGACCAGCTCCAGTCCCTGATTGGCTGACCGACCAATTTCACAATACATGACGCGTTTCCTGCCGTAAAGCAGATTTTTTCCGCAAAATTTCGGCACCCGTGGCAGAAGCTTATTGCAAAGATTGCAAAGCCACTAAGTAACCTATGTAAACGCTGATAGTCTGATTTTACTGTGGCCACTGCCCTGTGCAACCCACATTATTTTCATCATGATATATTTAGGAAAAGATGCTGTCTGTTGCCTCTTTAACAAAGGTTCTTACTAGAGTGTGTTAATTGGGAGTCAAATGAATGCAAAGTAATTGACTATATAATATTGACTTTGCATGTTCTCCCTGTGTCAGTGTGGGTTTCCTCCAGGATCTCCAGCTTCTTCCCACAGTCCAAAGACATGCAGGTTAATTGGTGACTCTAAATTGTCCGTAGGTGTGAATGTGAGTGTGAATGGTTGTCTGTCTCTATGTGTCAGCCCTGTGATAGTCTGGTGACCTGTCCACGGTGAACCCTGCCTCTCACCCAATGTCAGCTGGGATAGGCTCCAGCCCCACTGTGACCCCTAACAGGACAACTGACTTTTAGATTTATTTCTTTAAATCACTGCTACACTGCTGCATCAGTGTAGTAAAAGCAGGAGGAGGAGTGACAGGAAATATCGCAAAAACCACATAAAAGCCCATTTTTTTTACTAAATAAATGATCTATTAGTCAATTTCATATCTTCCATTTGGTGTCAAGTAAGTGTGAGAAAAATTAAAAATAAGAAATGTGTTTTTGTTTTTTCTGATTATTCATGCACAGATACCAACACATGCTTCTACATGGTTCTTTTTGGCCGTGTGACATCATTGCACTTGGTCTCCACCACCTCTTGAGAAGTATCTGCCTCTTTAGCCTCTTTATAATCATCATCATAATCATTATTCAAACATTTACTTTACTTAATTTACTTTGCTTTAACTTGTCCCACTGCACCTGAATATTCCCTCGTTTTCATTTTTTTTGGTCTTGTAATATTCCCATACGTTTGAGCTTTAACGCTTTAACACTTATGTCTTAAAATACATCTCCTGACCTGGACTTCATCCTCTCATATAAATTATGCATTAACCATTACATTGGACTTGCATGAGTGGTTAATGGCCCCTTTATTATGTGAAGCACATCGGAGAGAACGTGTGTTATAATAATCTACTTGTCTGACTCTGATTATCACCTGTAGGTGTAAATGACAAATGTCATTACCGTAACACTATTCAGATTCAGATTCAGAATACTTTATTAATCCCCGGGGGGAAATTGTTTTTGTTCCAATGCTCCGTGCAAAGTAGAAATAGAAATACAGCATGACATATCTAACCAAGCACTGCTTTTATTCTGAAGACCAGGTGACTGCTTGCATGAATCCAACCTGACTGAATGCTTAGACAGATATGTTTCCCCTTTTGTCTCTTCATTTGTCACAATTTTCACTTTTTGGTATCACCCAAGGTGACAAATTCTAGTTTGATATTTTGAAAAAAAATCCATATCTCAAGATGATATTTCAACATGATAATAATATTGTGTATTTTTTTACCTGGGGGTTTCTGTTGCCTGTGACTGGTATTTTCCCAAGACTGTGTCTGAAAGACGGAGAGTCGCTCATGGAGCAACATTTCATCCACCACACATTTGTTCTTTGTAGCCTGGAGCTATGCACGAATTTTGGTTGTTTAGCCAGTGTAAGGTTACAGCCAATTTCCACGGCCTAGACGGACTCACCTTTGAGGAAGTGGATCCTCTTCCACAAAGCCTGCCATGTTTCTACAGTAGCCCATAATGGACAAATACTGATAGAACCTATATTATTTGTATGTTACAGTCTATGTATGTGTAATTTTATGCGTGATTCCAACTTAATTATAGCGTTTATAGTAGTGATGGCCAAATGAAGCCTCATGAAGCATTTTTTAGATGGCGCTCATGGTTTAAAGAGAGAGGCTCAAAGAATGGCAATTCAGTGTGCTTTCAACCTTTTGTTGAACAAAAAGTGCCATCTAGTGGGCTCAGAAAATAAAGAAAATGCTTCATGAGGCTTCATTTGGTCATCACTAGTATGTAGGTACATAAGATCTTACGATAGAACAGGCTTCCCACACATTTTCGAGGACCAGAAACAAATTTCTGAGACCACTCACAACATATAACACAAGCAGAACTGTACAGTATACTTTACCCCAAATGTTAATTATTGTATGAAACTTAATCATCAACCTTTTACAATCTCTAATAGTTGCTGATGTTCATATTCAAATACTTCGAACTAAGGGCACAGTAATAAAAGCACTTACAGTATATCAGTGTGGCACTAGCTTTCAAGCGTGAGGGGAAACAGAAATGATTATACTGTTAGTTTATTATTAATGCATTTGATTATAAACTAATTTCTGGATGTAAGTCTGAAAAACAATGCTGCAACATAAAGAATGTAGGCAGACGCTTTTTAAGCCTTGGAATGGGACATGGAAGGTTCTCTGCAGTTTTATTAAACATGACAAAATTCCATGACTTTTCAAAAACTTTGAACGATTTTCCTAATTCCATAACTTTTCCAGGCCTTGAAAATGAGATTGTGAAATTCAGTGACTCTTCCAGGTTTCCCATGACTGTGGAAACCATGATAGACTGCGCACAAACCTACTTTGAGGAGACTGTTGGGCAATGATGGCAAAAACAACCATTGTCCTATAAAATGGGGATTTATATAGACCCTACAAACACCGCAGGTGGTACCAAATTGGGGGCTGGCCCATGGACTAATCAGGTTAGCATCAGTGTGACTGGTGGACTAATAGAAATGAAATGGGACAATACAGGAGACAAGTTAATTCCAACATGATGTCAAATGACTCAAATGCCAAGGATAAACAGTGCTCCTCAACAACTCTTACAGCTAATTAAGTCTGGAAGCTTGTGTTGAAGCATTCACTTTATTTCACATCATGAAATTAATCCATTTTTGAATAACATTCAAACCTGAGGAGACCGAGGCAGTGAAAGTAATTTTCGGTCTTTTCTGTTCCAGGGCCTATGACTGATTTGAAACAGCCTTGAGTTAGAATGAGAAAATGAATTCCCTGTCTCCGCTTCTCTCTGTCTGTCTTTTTACTTCTCTGCATGTGTGTTTGCAAGCTTGTTTTGCCATTTATATTTCCACCATTTCACATTAAGCAGACCTGCGGGTTAGATTCTGTTTGGCTGTCTCTCACACCTCCTCAAGGTTAAAACAAATGAACCATTCTTGTGAAGGACAGGCGGTGTTATGTATTTAGTGGGAACATGTGTGTGCACGTGTCTGTTGCATGTAAGTGTGACAAAACCAGTTTCATTGAGCTGCAGTATCAGCGGCAATTGAAGCTCGCTATCACGTTGCCAAGTCTAATCATTTTAAATGATAACTCATATTTTTTCAGAATCAAATAAACGGCAACAACTTCTTTCCAGAGCTTTGCACCAACAGTCACACAGGATAGAAACAATGCAGAGGGGGTGGTGGAGTATTCGCCTGTTCACTGATCTGTTTGACTTGTTGCTGCACAACTTATTTAGAGTTAGAAAAACGTTTGCTAACTTTGCTCTGTATAACTCACAGTTGAACACATTCATGCATCTCTGCAGCTGTGGATTAAGACAATCACAGGCCCCTAGACTTCACTGTGTGTGGGGCCAATACATAAACCTAAGCAGCAGAAACAAAGCTGCTAGAAATATGACACACCACACATGTACACAGTAGACCTATTCTCGGGCCAAAAAATAAAGCCTAACCATTGACTGTATGAATAATGTAGCTATCGTGATGTCACCCATTTTGTTTGCGGACTCTTGTTCAGCATTTCGTCGCCCCCATCTTGAACTTTTGAAGCCAGAAGGGACTATATTTAGACACAAGGGTAGATTTGTGGATGAGCGAGGGGTGGATGTGACTCATATGCCCTTTTTACACAGAGATTACTCCATAGCTCTGCTACAAAGTCCATTCTTTATGCCGGCTTTGCATTTTTACATAGAACCAAACAATGGTGGCATCATGCAACTCCAGTGTGTGATTACAGAAAACATGCTGGCATCCTGGAGGCAAAAGAGGCATGACCAGTGTGACCCCCCCCCCCTAGTGTGACATAAAACATACGCGCTTTAAAACTATAACAAAGGCAAAACATGTAAATAACAACCATTCACTGTCCGTGTTATATGGTGGCCGATCTCGCTGTCTGCTTGGAGGGTAAGAAGCTCCCGAGTCTTGTTTTCACAATTTGTGGACATGTGGACTGCTGTTCTTCTTCGAGTTAGCTGTGAACTGCTACCAGCTACCAGTCGTCAAAACATCACACCCATCCTCTTGTCCTGTCCTGTTTATACAGACAATGTTTCAGCACTGTTACTGCCTCCTGTGGCGGCTTAAAGGCGAGAGAACTCATCATACCTTATATACAGCACGGTGAGGTGGTATAATTGCGCAATATTCCTGCCTTGAACAGGCAGTGTAAAAGGGACTATAGGCTGTAGCAATGCCTCTCAGCCAGCCTGTCACTTGAGTGGCCCCACACTGAAATGTGCGTCAGATTAATCCATAATAAAACGTACACAGATGAGTTATACTGAACTTTACCACCTGTGCAGATTTCACGAACAGGGAAGTTAGCTTAAGGGACCAAACCATTTCTTGCACCAGGTTGTAAACATGTTTGTTTGTTTGTTTCATGTTGGTTACCTACCCAAGACCAAACTACAGCAGTAACTGACTTAAGGCTAAGTCACGCCCCCCTCCACTCACTAAGACAAACTATCAACATTCAGTGACCGGCGCTATGGCAGGTGTCACAGTACACGGCATTTCACAGGAGGCAACTGATGGTTTTTGGGGACATAACGATCAGATGTCATTGAGAAGTAACCAAAAGGGCCTAAACTACGCATTGGAGGGATATATTCATCATTTTATTGTTGAGAAGGTCGATGAAAAGCTTAAATTACAAGCCAAAATTTACAGGTCACAGTGTACGCTTGTGAACCGCATCTGGTTGCCGTCACCATCAAAGACAACAAGTTAAAGTGCCACTGAAGTTAAGGTTTTTGGCTCAGAATATGAGAAAAGGATAACGGCCTTTTTACCATCTTTACCAAGAGTGTCTCTCCGTTAGTTTGGTGCTACAGTATTTACACTGAATCATTCAGCATAACGTTTGCCAACCTTTGTTATCTCTGCCATTACAGATAAGTTAATGAAGCTAAGCTCCAGAAGTTAACGTTAGCTTAACTAGAGCCCTTTGGACAACAGCTAACAATGATGTACGATCACCAAAGTACAAAACTAGAACAAAATAGGCTAATGAACTCCCAGCAAACAAGGTGACATGATGAACAACGCAGCTAGGAGCTAACGTTAGGCTAACTTTAGCTAACGTTAGCTAGAGATGTTAAAGATAACTTTATATTTCTTTCCAGCAAAGTGACAATATGTTGCCTCAAACACAATGTTGACTTACCTTAGAACAGATGTAGACATCATTGTTAATCTTATTCACGTTGAGTTGATGTTGTGGTCTAACGTTACCACACAACTTTATCCAAAGGAGACACTTTTCTCGGTTGAGATGTGGTTTAAAGTGTAAAAAATACACCTGGTCGCCCAGCCTCTCAGGATACCTTGTGTCAGAGTTGCATGTACCCCATGCACACCGTTTGACCATTTTTAAACTTCAAATCTCAGAAAAAGCTCATAAAACCGAACAAAACTGACTTTCTGTAGGTCAATTTTGGGTCCAAGCATCTTTTTTTATTTTATTTTTTTTAATTGAAACATTTATTACCAGATAAAGTGTTTTTAATGTGGTAGCAGACATTTGTGACATGATTTCCAACAATGGCAACAGAGCCCAAACATTATTCATGAGATTACACAGACTCTAAGAGCTGCATGACAAAAACCAACCAACCACACAAACAAACAAACAGAAAAAATTGTAAACTCAACCTGAGTCAAGCCTGGAGGAATTTTTGAGAAATTACAGCCCAGTCTGTCTCAAAACTGGCCGTTTGGGTCAACTGAGTTCGGACAGACAATCAAAGCTCTAGTTCACTGGCAGTACAGAAAAATATACATGAGGTGAAGGCCTAATTAATAACAAAAAATGTGTGCATACCATTAAGGCCCCATTTGCTCTTGCTGTTTCAAGTAAAGGGGGTAAAATCCAGATAAGATTTAATGCACTTTCATTTACACGACAAACGCCAGAGGGAGAGTAACTTCTGCACTTTAGCAGTTTAGTTAACGTTAACTAACAACTTCGTAACCTAACACAACCATATAAATAAACTGTACTGATGAAGACAAAAGACAAAATCTTTACTGTGTCCATGGCTCTAACTTGTACTGTTCCCTCACCCACACGGATCAATGCTCTCACCCACACAGATTATCGAATGGTCAACTAGTCAGGGGTCAGATAAACCTCCAGCATGTGTGTGTAGAATAACTGCAGCTGTTTTTCCTCGTTGCTTTAATGAGACACAGACCAGCGGCTCATCTCAGTGTAACTGTAGCTGCTGTTAACAGGACCCAGAACATGGATGTATGAAGAAAATCATACAGTGGATAGCACACGTCTTCCACCATCCTAAGATGAACAGCACTTTGGGCAGTAATCATGGCGCTTTTGTGTGCATGTTATAAAAGATTCACCTGTGAAGTGGGACACGACAGACCAGGGGACAGTCTAAAGATGGTCTTGAATCTTTATCACAACTGAGCATAGCATTTTCTCTTTCAAAAGACTATCTGGGGGCCTTGCAGCCTACTTTGCTCCAGGAAATCTTAAGATTGAGGTTGTATAAGGTGGACACAGATCACAAAAAGGTGCAAGGAGGAGGAAATATCTCAGACAGATGAAATCTAACATGGAGGCCTTTGGAGCCTTTTTGAAGGCATGCTTTTTTAAGAATGCATAAAATAGGAAAACATTACAATTAATTATCAGAAAATATATACTAAAAATGCAAAAAACAAACAAAAACTCTTTGAGGGTCCGAGTTCCCTGATGGTGAAGATGCATGCCAATGTTTCCTGGCTCGATCACCTCTGCCTAAGCCCCGCCTCCTTTTGCTTTGTGCTCCAATAGCAGTTGAGCTCAGAACACAGCAGAACCTTGGTCAACTCCCCCCTTTCATGTTATACTTAGATATGAGATGTACTAGGTAGTGATGGCCAAATGAAGCCTCATGAAGCATTTTCTTTATTTTATGAGCCCACTAGATGGCGCTTTTTGTTAAAGAAAAGGTTGAAAGCACACAGAATTGCCATTGTTTGAGCCTCTCTCTTTAAACCATGGGCGCCATCTAGTGGGCTCAAAAAATAAAGAAAATGCTTCATGAGGCTTCATTTGGCCATCACTAGTGGAAAGTCCATGACCATCGCCATCACTAGTACTCGGCTCATCTATGTTCAAATGATAACCACATTTTGAAGATAGTTAAGATACCACTGGGCAGACTGTTCTCATTCCCTGTTCGTTCATTTTCCTACGAAAATTAATGGACCACAATTCGTATGTATCCTACGTAATGATGAGCCTTTGATTTGTGCATAACCTACGTGTTTTGGAAGACTGCATACAAGTCCTGTAGGCTAGTTATGATGAGCCCTAGTGCACGTTATTATGATGGGACTGATAATGTACGCTATGGTGCACATATCATCTCATCACATGAAAAAAGACTTGACACTGGATAACATTAACATACATATTACCCATTTATCATCGTGACATAAATGTATATGACAAAAAATACCAAAGAAAATGAAAAAGTGTTAATTTAACAATTTTAATATTTGAAAGAAAAACATGACGGAGATGGCTTTGCCTTTTTCGAGGGCATGAATAGCAAATGGCGCTGTTTTTAATCTAATGAGAGTTCTTCTTTGAACACAGGGATATTTTCAAGGTGGCAATCACTCATAATGGCCCATTCTCCACTCAACACATTGTTGAAGGGCCCACTCTTTCTATGGGACCCCCATCTCACGGGCCCCAGTGCAACTGCACTGCCTGCGCTGTTTATATTTACGCCCCTGCTGCGATCACATGCACTGATGGGAGTAAACAAGGAAGCGGTCCCGAGTGGTCCAGTTAGGAGATAGGTTAGGGTGGTGAATGGTTCCAAAACACAGGACTTTCCACCAGGACCTTTCCCTGGACACTGGTGATTGGAATCATGTGAACTTTGAATCATTTTAAGGCACGTTGTCGCCATGTGTCTTTTCTTAAACCTAACCTCTGTAACTTTATTTTATATAAATTATGTAACATTATTTTAAGTATGTAACATAATTTGTGGGGTGCTAAGTCGTAGGAAAGTATGTACTCATGTATGAACCATTGTGTGTGCATTTTTGCATAACAGTTGTATGAGGACTGTCACAGTCTTCACGGACACATTTGATAGTATATAGTCACATCTTAAGTTAGCTAATGTTAGCGAAACGCTAGCTACCTAGATAGCTATGGTGAGGCTACATTAAGAGGAGTTGGCCTGATGTCAGATAACCAGTGTTATTCAGGTTCGCTTCCTTTATATTTCTTTTCCAACATTAAAGAGATGTCGAAAAGGACAGATAGGTCATTGCTGACAGATTTTTATGACATCAATTATAGTTCCAAGACCAAGGCTAACGTTCCTTTGTTTATATTATCTCTGTAATGCTACACACCACCCGGAAGTAACAAAAGCCCTTTTTAAACAGGAATTGTGCAAATTTGCAATAAAAGACCAATCGGTCTTTTTTCAGCATTGGCAGTATAAAAACAAAATCGGGGAGTGCAGCAAAATGCCGCCTACCTACTTTTGTTTATACAGAATGTGCCTTTTCGGGGCNTCCCGTGGCGGAAGGCCGCCTCGTTCTTTTTATACCTAAAGGTTCCGCCAATATGTCTACCCCACGAGGCGGAAAATTGGGCACCTCGGATCAACTCGCCAATCCGGCTCTGTGTGTCTAAANTGTTTCCTGTTTATCCACCGCCAGTGGCTCGCACGTGCGGCGTCATCAACAGCTCCTCCCACAAGTCTTCAACAGCTCCTCCTCGTTCTTTTTATACCTAAAGGTTCCGCCAATATGTCTACCCTACGAGGCGCAAAATTGGGCACCTCGGATCAACTCGCCAATCCGGCTCTGTGTGTCTAAATACTCGCAGCTTGCCGGCAAAATGGCCCAACATTCGCGGAAAATCTGGCAGTGTAAAAAGAAAGTATCAGCACCATGGTCTGTATTCATTTCTAAATACATGAGGGCCTTTTCCACTATAACTTATGGCCACGCTGATTTGCGTTACATTATCAGTTAAGACATGCTGTGCCACACCGAGCTGCAGCAGAGATGGACCCTCTCTGGAGTTGGTCCAAAAGCCGGCCATGCCAGCTGTGACATCTCGCTGTCAGCAGCCAGCCCCCAACGACCCCCTTCTCACCTAAAACAAGCTTGTGTGTTGTGAAAATCTACTCACCTCTGTCTGTACAGAGGACCAGAGACAAAGGCGTTTTTTAAAGCCTCAGCTCTCACTCTTCTTTAGCTTCTAAGTGGGTAGCCTTGTTGTAATGGAGACACCAATCCCTGCCATGCTGGACTGACAGGCCAAACCAAACCAAAACAAGCCAAAGAGTACTTTACTGATCCCAAAAAGGGAAAAGGGTACGCGTAACTGACAGTGCAGGTCCAAAACTGACTCAGTCATCCTGTCTCTACTTCCTCCTGTTTTGTGGGACAGGAAGCCTAAATTTGCTTCGTTTAGCCTTGATCATTACAGTTATTCCCTCCATCGCAGACTGTAGTCCAGGAACTATCCAGTAAACACTGCAGCACCTCACTGAACTGGCATTACCATGTTTCTTTCTTTTAGTCAAGCTTGTCCGACCGAGGAGCAGAAAGGGTGCAGAACTTAGGACTGGTCAATTGTAGCCAGTAGCCTTTGATGCAAGTCATAACCTTGCCTCACTCCCAGTGTTCCTGTGTCAACCTTCACTATCTGAAATGCTAACAGTGGCATTAGCTGTGTCGAGGATATTCATGATGATGAGTCCTAATGAATCCAGTGACTCCTTTGACCTTTCCTGTGTGACAAATTTTCAGCCCAACAACTGTGATGCCCTTAATCATCAGTGTTTTGTTCTGTCACCAGCAACTTGTTGCTGCGAGCAGTTGTGAACACTGCAGCCTCAGACGGGTGTTATGACGACCTTTACACTTTCAGTCTTCCTCTCTCATAATACTGCTTCAAATTAATTCACATTTTTAGTTTAACAGGCTACTAAACACACGTTTACACCTTTCTAACACGCAGGAGCACTTCTCTAACAGATAATAACTTGTTCACATACACAGTATTTTTCCATGGTAATGCCAGCTGTGCACACAGTTGTAACCTTTAGTCGCCCACCCCATCATGGACCTGAGGTGGACAGTCCCTTTTTGTCTACATGCTCGTAACCTTGACTAATTTAATGCTTTTATGCAAATCAAGTTTAAATGAAGTTCAGCCAAACTCATGGTTCAGCGGTAATATATCAGTAAAACACACACCACTGAATACTGAGGTGAGCTGATGCAATTGTAGGCTACGTGATGACACAGAGTGGCTGGGCTTTTACAGTACAGAGGCTAAATGGCATCTCTGACTGCATGGCTGCTCATTTGTAAGGTCACAGCAATGTGTGAACTGAAATAAAAGGAGGGGAGCTTACGTTTAACCTCCTCTGGCGAGATAAAAGTATGCATCCCACCTCTTCTCCCATCCCAATAGTTCATGAGTAATTAATGGAATACCTTTTGGAGTAAATGCCTTTATGGACAATAAAAAAAGAACAAAATGAAAAAGATGGAGGACAAAATGAGAGCGATTAGGAGAACATGAAGAACCTTGTAGTATGAATTTTCGAGATGTGGCTGGTTACACAAAGCACCTTAAGTTTTCTCCTTAAGTATGACACTTAAGGTTTAGTTTTGCCTCAGCTGAGGAAATTACTTAACGGTGTTGCACATCATCTCTTAAAGGCTTCTTTAGTCAGGGACGGATGTGAAGTTATTTACTGTACTGAAAGAGAAGTTTTACTGTTCCCATGGAGACCATTTGTTTGCTTGAATGTGTGCTTGTGATAGCCCAGGCTACCTGAAGTCGCACCCAAGTATCCTCTTACAAAGTTGGCTTGATAGTAAAAGAATGGCAGAAGGTAAGAAGCCACGGAAACCAAATTGGTAGGAGGAAGAAAAAACAATCATAATTCTAGAGGAATTCAATAAAAACTGAAACTGAAAAATAGATTTGGTCCAAAAATAAGAAACATGAAGCAATGTATGTGGGAGGAAACTAACATTTGGACGGGAACTTGACAGCAGTGTTCAGCAGGCGGATGACGGCGTTTGAAACCTGGTGCATAAAACTGCAGAGTAATCATTCATCGTAACGGGGCTGGTAGAGCGCAGCTTTGGAAAGTTGAGTGATCCAACTCTAAATCATAAACTGATCTCTGGTCAAATTCATAGTGCAAAATCAATTGCTCATCATAAAAGGCGGCATCAGGGGGGAAACATGGTGGGACAAGAATGAAAGTTAAGGCGGCGAAAGTCCCAGTTGGGTGGGAGGAAGGGATGGTGGATGGGTCCAACAAACTTTAACCGGGAGAGCCGTGTTTGCCTCCAGTAAGATTATAAAGCCAAATCCTGCTCTTTTTTTCCTTAACCCAACCACGTGTTAGTTGCTGAATGAAAAAAAAGCAGTGTTTTACTGACGTAGAGCTTTTATTTTGAAAGAGACTGTATGCAAACTGTACATTTCCTGTGAAAACAGAAGTGTATTTTGAAAGAAGACAATGCATGTAACAGGCAGAAGTTGACACTAAACCAACACACCCAGGGTATGTTGGACATCGTATCTGGACGTGGAAAGTCCACGACCATGTGTTGATATGTGACAAGGTCAGAGTGAGAATGTGTTGATGGGACAGGAGTGAAAATCTACTCCTGTGTCACCCTCTAAAGAGAAACACTGGCTATGAAGCACGTGGGACAGAGACAGGAGAGCTCCAGGAGGAGGGTGTGTTTTCAAATTCTGCCTTATTTTTTCTTTTCCAGATTTCTACCTTTGCCAGCTCAAAAGTGTTATTCAGATATATTTATAACATCACTCATTTTTATATGATGCATATATCACATGTTTTAGTTAAGTTTTCCTGTCTTAGCAATACTGTTTAGTATTTTTACCAATGAGTATGTTGAAGGAGACGTCCAGTATTTTGCACTTTGAGCCCCATGTCTGGGTTGTTTATGATGAAATGGAGTGGTTAACACCAAAATAGTGATGATAGCTCCTTTTTGAAGAATTTGTCTTTCCCCTGCCTGGCTTAACACTGCTGCCTATGGCCATGTGTGAACCTGTCCTAAAACCACCCTGAACGTTCATTTTCAAAGCCATGAAACTCACCGAGTGGTCAGTGGTGTTCGTTGATGTTCTGACATAAAAATCGTAGCAAACTGTGGTTTCCGTGATGATGTATTTGACATTTTGTCTAACCCATTGGTTTTCTATAGAAGCCTCATTGTCCGTTGGTAGTAATCCAACACCGGAAACGGAAAGGGGGTTGTTTACGACAAGGTTGTAGTCATTGTAGTCTTTTAGCTCAGCAAAAGTGCCGGCTCGACAGTGCTGTGTGCGCTCCTGGAGGAAGAACGAGAATGAATGGATTACTCGCTTGTAAACAACCTTCGCAGTACGATGCCTTTGAACACAACACCAACCTTCTTCTTCTGCTTCTTCTCTGTGTCCCATTACATTGCAATGGTTTCCTGCCGGTTGGCAACACCCACGTAAAGGAGCATTATCGCCATCAAGTGGGCTGGAGTGTATAACGCTTCAGGGTCAAACAAACGATCAAGCGGAAGTTTACACACGGGTGTGAAGCAGCTGAAAACATAGTTCCACAGCCGAGATGAAGAGCGGATGGAAACCACAGTTTGCTACGATTTTTATGTCAGAACATCAACGAACACCACTGACCACTCGGTGAGTTTCATGACTTTGAAAACAAACGTTTAGGGTTGTTTTAGGACAGATTCACACATGGCCATAGGTAGTGATGGCCAAATGAAGCCTCATGAAGCATTTTATTTATTTTGTGAGCCCACTAGATGGCGCTCATGGTTTAAAGAGAGAGACTCAAAGAATGGCAATTCAGTGTGCTTTCAACCTTTTGTTGAACAAAAAGCGCCATCTAGTGGGCTCAGAAAATAAAGAAAATGCTTCATGAGGCTTCATTTGGCCATCACTAGCCATAGGCAGCAGTGTAAAGCCTATTATATTTTGGTCTTACCCACTCTGTTTCATCATAAACAACCAGAAATGGGGCTCAAAGTGCAAAATACCGGACTTCTCCTTTAACTGTTGGTAATAATTTAACACCAAACATTATAATGAGGTGCTGATCACTTGCAGTTGACTAATAATATAAAACAAATGTTGCACACTCTGGCTCCATATGCATTTCTTTTACCTCGATGATGAGGTTTCGGCCTTTGGGTGATCCTGATTGCTGATCTTGAATCTTGATTTTGAAATGTCATCATCAAAATAAAGAAATGCAGATGGAGCCTCAGTGTGCAACACTTGCTTTCTATAATCAGCTGTTAGTAATAATAATAATAATTTTCTGTTCATTGTTTGGTGCCAAGAATTAATTATAGCTTCACTGTCAGGTCGGAGAATATTATATCCAAGCATATTATTATAAATCAGTAGGCAAATGTTACAATTAATCATATGAAACATATTTTTCATGACCTGAGAGGCAGCCCTGACGAATCTGACAGATGCAGATACACGTGCATAACTGTTCATTAGTTAAGAAACTACAGGAGAATCAGATCTTTAGATGTTTTTTTAATTATCAGTAACATCCTACTTTGCTCTTTGCTCTCCAACTGTGCTGCTGCGGCGGCGTGGATTAGTATATGTGGATATTGCTGCTCCCTTATGAACACTGTTCATTCATACTAACCTTTTTTGATCTCTGACGAGCTCGACTATTCATTGCAGTATAATTAGTGGTTTTTCCATCGAGTTTGCAGCAGTGAGCACAAGTGTCAATGAACATTTGGAGCTGTAACTCTGGCAGCAGAGCTATAACACACTTATTAGTGCCAATAAAGGGAGCTGATTTCACACCTGTTTGCTGACACATGCATGTTGAACGTACACATGCAGCTAATTTGCTGTGTGCAAAGCTTTTATTGTGGCGACTAGGTCACAGCAGCGGAGAGAAGAGGAAGTTAAAGCCATCGGCTGCAGTCCTCATTAAGCCCGAATCTGATTTTATTAACATTTTTCAGTTCAGCCGACCATACAAATTGCCACTTCAATGTGAGGGGGAAAAAATGATCGCATGAATTGCAGAACAAAAATGAGAAGTCGGATAGGGAGGCAAAAATAATCAGCAGCAGCAGCATCCCTGTTGGTCACTCGCTTTGGTGTTTTGTTTTGCTTCAAGATCTGCCGCCTGAGAAAGTTTGGAGATGGAAGAAAGCCAAGTGTCCTATTAAAAAAAAGCCTCAGAGTTCGAGAGCAACACTGAAGGAAGCGTTTTGCATCGGCGACTGCATAGGTGAGCTTTCCACAATCTCAGCTGCATGTCATTGAGAGAGGTGGATCTTGTCAAACACTTAAAAATGGGTGGTTTTCTTTGCATTTGCAAGCGAGTTTTAAACCTGGAAAGAGCAAGACAGACGAGGATGAGAGGCTGTATGACTGAGAATAGGGAGACGGGGGGGTGAGGGAGACAGAGGCAGGCGGAAGAATTGGAGAATGGAGTTTTCTTCAGGTTATATTTGGGGTCTCTGTGACAGCTAAATTCCCTTTGCTCCCTATTCTTCCAGGCATCATGTATCAGTCTCGGCTGCCACTGTTAAGATAGAAAAGGCAGCTGATGAAGAGAGCAACCTCAGACAGCCTCCGCTTTGAGCTGCACAGCCTCCGAAACCGGTCGACTGTGTTTGCTACAGCAGATCATGAAAAGAAAAGACTCCTGCAGGCTGACATCAATACGATTTCTCAACTTTTCATTGTGTTGCAAAAGATCTAATGTCGCCGGGTCCTGCATCTGTTCAACACAACTTAAATCTGCGGTTCTTATCTCAAAAGAATCAGTGCTATTGATCTCTTTTTATGATACAAGCTCTGTTTTGCCCAGAATTTAATCAATTCCTATATAAACTGCTTGGTTCTAGGGGGAGCTTTACGAGTTTTTCAGCTTATAATGCGGATCGATAGGTGCAGTCAGATTAGATGAGGTCTCTGAGGCGCGAGCAATACTCCACTCCAGAGAATTTCCAATTCAAACATGGAGGACTCAAGCAGCGCTCTACACCTGTCAACACTTATTCATAATTGGGGTGCATGTATCCGCGTAACACATGTGGGCGCACACACACATACACACACACTCACACACAAATAAAAACAAAACCCACATCCGTGTTTTTAACAAGAGATGCCACAGGCAGGAGCAGCTCTCACCCCGGACGTGCAGTTGTGTTGGAAGGCTGCAGCATCTGTTTGATGTCTGCGTGTTGCTGCAGTCAATACTGCTTCCCCTCTCTGCTGTTTACACTCTCCTTTCTACAGTTGACCGTGTGTAAACTCTGAGTAAGCAAAGCACTTTCAATGTCAGAAAAAGACTCTTCAGATTTATTGTTCATTCTTCCGTTAACCACATAGCCATGACCACATTCTTTGTTTGTAATTTTTGCTTCCTTTAGCTGTACGGCTCTTAAAAGGTCAGTTCACCCAAAATACAGGAAAGTCCAGGGGCCTGTATCACGAAGCGAGATCAACCTTTCCTGGATTACCCAGACCTATCCTGGGTTGACTAACCCTAACAATGGCAATCAGGATAATCGGTATCACGACGCTGGATATCAACTCGGTAACTCAACCCAGGATTGCTTTATCAAGAGCCGTGAACGCACACGCAGCGGACCAATCACAATCATGAGAGAAGCGCAGCGTCACTGAGCGTCACTGAGCGTCCTCACAGAGCGTCCTCACAGAGCGCCGTATGTGAGGGGAAAAAGGTATTTCTCGTGAGGATCAGAGATTAAATCTACTAAAATATGAGGAGAAAAGCAACATTAGAGAAAAGGCCAACACCGTGGCAGCTGCAGGAGGAGGAAACATGCGTGGCAACGCATAACGGGATGAATAATGTTTAGTTTTAGTTTAGATTAGTTTATTTGCACATAATGTTAAAAACAGACAGTA
>NC_065516.1:34182200-34187099 GCF_006386435.1 Epinephelus moara | reverse complement strand
AGCGGAGTCATTTTTTTCCGAACAGCTGATTGGCCAGTGGGTGGTGCTTTTTATAGGATCAGATTCAACCCTGAACTTACCCTGCTCCGGAGCAGGATAGCCGTTCAGAGTAAGTTACCATGGTGATCTACCCCGATAAGAACTGAACCGGCTTTGTGAGACCGAAAATCCAGGGTTAACCCTGAAGTTACCTCGCTAAGACATTAATCCTGCTTCGTGAGACAGGCCCCAGGATTATGCAGAGGGTTGGTTTTATTTGTCCAAGATATCTGCCTCCACCTCTGTAAATAGTTTGATGAAAACGGCTGACAACAAGGTCTGTGACACTGTTTCCTGGAAAACATGTTGCTTTTGAGTTTTTCAGATGTTTTTTTTTTTTTTCAGTGGCATGAGCACCAGAAACAAACTGCAAAGTGGAGGTAAAACAGTGTCAAGGACCAAGCAGCGTGAAGGCTCCAGTGTGGGAGGCACAAACAGCCACTATATTCCTTATTCCTAAATTTGATTCTTTATTTCTTGATATTTCTGTTTTGTGTGAGCCCATCAAACCAAACTCTGACAACTATGTTGAAGTGGAAAGTAAAGTTCTGAATCTGAGTAGTGACAAATGCAGCACAAAAAAGTAGAAAGACGGAAAGCAGGGCGACTTATTACGAATTAAAAATCCCCACTGGTAACCTGGCATAAAACCACAAATGGAGCGACACCTGTGAGCTTGTTCAGGCAGTCAACTCAAGCTGCACTGATTCATACACACAGGTCATACGTCACTCCCCATATGTCATCTACAAAACACACCCGCACAATTTGGCGGTCTATTTAAGCTGCAAAATCTTCCCAGCTCTCCCGTTGCCTTGTCTATGACGCTGCTGCCCGGCATCAGCCCCACCTCCACCCCAGCATCCACCTGCAGGCGGAGGGAGCTCGGAGTAGAGCTGCTGTTTCTTCGCATTCAAAGGGGTCGGTTGGGGTGGTTCGGGCACCTGATCAAGATCCTCGGTCCCATTGATACGAGGCCCAGAAGAAGCTGGAGGAATTACATATCTCACCTGGCCTGGGAACGCCTCGGGGTCCCCCAGGTACTGATGGCCAAATGAAGCCTCATGAAGCAATGTCTTTATTTTCTGAGCCCACTAGATGGCGCTCATGGTTTAAAGAGACAGGCTCAAAGAATGGCAATTCATTGTTCTTTCAACCTTTTGTTGAACAAAAAGCGCCATCTAGTGGGCTCATAAAATAAAGAAAATGCTTCATGAGGCTTCATTTGGCCATCACTACCCCCAGGAGGAGCTGGAAAGCCTTGCTTGGGAGAGGGACCTCTGGAGTGCTTTGATCGGCCTGCTGCCTCCGCGACCCGGCCCCGGGTAAGGCGGATGAAAATAGATGGATAGAAATTGAATCTGAAACTGAAACTGATCCAAAGTTACGGGCACCCGGCTTTGCAGACACAGCTAGTCTCTTTCACTTCCTTCTTGTTGTGTCTCATTCTGTCCTGTCTCTCCAGCCACATTTCTAATTCCCCAGACCAAACCTATGCCATTAGGCTCGTTCAAGATGACTCAGGCTTGTACAGATTTGATCACTGGCAATCGCACAATGCTTCATCCTGACTTGCTCTGACGTCATACGTAGTCACTGAATACATTCATCATAAACTATACACAGTATGTTGTGCATTAACACTGGACATTTTTAATTACTAGTCCACACCCATTGGTAGCTTTGTCACCTTCTACCTATGCCAATCCTCAAAAAAGAGAAAAACGTGGAACAGACACACACACAGATTTTTCATCATTTTATAGTAAGACTGAAGTATTCAGCAACACAGCGACTTGCAGTAAGTGAGATGTGAGAATCCTTAAAATAACACATGTACGGATGTGAGGCCCTGACTATATCTGATCTTTAATGAAAGTTGTTGTCTTGTCAGTTCGTCCTGGTTGCTTTCTGGTTCTGTCCTTTTCTTCCAGTGAAACTTGGACCTGCACCAACCTGTTGGTTTCCCTGCCTGTAAATCACCCTGCTGCCTCCTCAACAGTCTGCCTTTGGGTCCTCCTTGCTCTGCTGCCCATATTCACCACCATGACACAGAGAGTACAGAGAGCCATGTGTGTGAGTGAGGCCTGAGTGTGGCACGGGGTTAGTGAGGAAATATGTGTGCAGTAAATTGAAAGAGCTGACCCTTTATGATTGCCATGTCTGGCGCTCTTACATAATATGCTTTGAAACCTGAACCAGTTATATTTCCTTTTTTTTGGACTGACACATCAGTGTGTTTTCTCAGTTTAAAAAATGAATCATATGCAGTGTGAATAAAGCTGTGATGTGTGAGGATCTATCAGTGGTTAGTGTCACTGCTTCTTTTCAGTTTTGAGACGAATATCTATCCAAATTAAAAAAATGTACCGACTTGATAAAGTGTTATGAACATAAGCACATTCCTCACATTGATTGAAAAACTGTGTCTTATCTCAAGATTGAACAATTTGACCATCAACTGGTGCATTCATTCACAGTCTAGGACACACAGTGCTGCCCTGTAAGTGTTACATATAACAAGGAGAGCAGACTGTTGCGTCCTGCATCACTATTCAACCCAGGCTCTCATGTCGTCTTCAGTCTCGCCTCTCTTCCTGATCGCCCTTCCCTCTGTCTACCCCGTTCTCCATCCAGCCAGCTGGATTTATCCTGGTTTCACCTAGTTGACTCTGTATTACTCATACGCTGCAGTGCCAGAAGAACTTGTTGAAGTATGCAAATGGCCGCTGAGCGGCAAAGCTCTTTGAAAGCTGCTAAAACAAACAGTTGTGTGCATTAGGAGAACAAACTCTGCTGTGTGGTGAAATTGTATTCTAAACTGGAAAACCTTGCCAGAGATGTTAACGGCAGTTTGAGTTTGCCATCATCAAACAGAGATTGCCACAGACATTGTCACATGTTGTTTGACTTGCCTTTCGTTCTCAATAATGACTCACCTACTCGCCTCCAACATGCCCTGCTACACACATACGTTCTCTTCTTTTTTCCTCTCCCTGAACATATGCACACACGCTCCATCTAACTCCACTGTTTCTACACAGAGCATGCATATATTTACATATTACTTCCAGTTATGCCTCTAAATTTGTTAGTGGGACAGTGTTTGAGCTCAGGCTGGGATGCAGAGAATGTTACAATATTTTATTTAACAAGCAGATACTTATGTTGACGTCTGGAAGTCTAATCAGTTTCTCCTCAGAAAACTTCAACACAGGCCATGGCTGTGACCAAGGTAAACCCAGTCTCACTCCGAAGTCATCGAAATCCGGCACTTGATCAGTGACTTCCAGTGACGAAAAAAGCTGTTCCTTCAAGTTTCATGAAACATGGCTGGTCGCCATTATTGTTTATAAACACCCGGCGGTGTCAGGGGGAAACGCAGCAGGACAACAATGACTTACAGTGGCAGAAGTCTGAGTAGGGTGGGCGGGAGGGATGATGGATGGATCCAACAACCACGGGCTTACACCCAGGAGGCCAGTGTTCACCTACCATATGATTGTAAAGCCAAACCTTGTTATTTTTTCCAAAACAAATCACCAGCTTTTGTTGCCGAAACCCAACCAAAAGTGTGTATTGGCAAAACGTAACCACGTGCGTTTGCTGTTGAAGGTAAATAAAGCCAAATCCCAATCTTCACTTTGAGGCTTAAGCCAGTGATTCTCAATTTTTGGCTCATGGACCAAATGTGGGCCCTGAACATCCTCAAATCCTAGAAACACTCCTGCATACACCTGACCTGCGTGGGGCTGCAAGATGAATGGATAGCAAATGTCAAAAGGTTAAAAAGGAAATTCATTTATGATATATACTGATAAATATTATTAATGTGTGTTTATCAACTGGCCCCTGGTCTCCTGTTATTTTGCAGAAGTGGCCCCCGGGCAGAGCAAATTGTGTTTCCCTGGTCTACAGCCGTGCTTTATTAGATTTTGCACAGAGACTCAGAAACCAACCAGTACTCTCTCACTACAAGTTTGTCTGATTTGATGAAACAACATTATTGAGGATAATGCTTTATGTGAGCAGACCAGTGCTTAATTTGAGCCGGAACGTACTGGAACGCACCAGGATCTTTTCAGAAAAGGTCCTGGTGCGTTCCGGAACTAATTTGCATGGGTCTAGAACTTTTCACATCTAAAAACTACATACAGTATTGGCTGATGTCACTAGTGTTGCAGGGTGGAGTACTGTAGTACTACGGTGCCTCACGTACCACTACTGTGGGATAAGATCAAAGTCCAATCGCAAGAGGGTGAGTGTCCGTGCGCCATCCAATAACGGCGCGCGCTGGCCACCTGGCACTCAACATGCTGCTGTAGTGGTTTGTTTTCCAGACATGTGAGTATCTTTGAGCAGTGAAAGTTGCAGTGATTTGTTTTCCTCAGAGCTCTACGGTGCGAGCATTTTACTCGCATTTGCGATTAAAAATAGTTTTGTGCCAGCAAAATAAATCATTCAGCACGCTGAGTACAGATTTCAACCAGCAGCAGAAATGAAAGGTGAATCCTGCTGGTTGTGGGTTGAACGGGGGTCACAGACAGGAATACGGTGGTCACATAGCCTACGGCGCAAGATAACGGCTTACCGGCGACAGAAGTCCGACTCCAGGTCCAGTAGCCTAATTTCCTCTTTCGTTGGCGTCATGACTGCCCAGTAGTACCTGGACAGCTGAGCTGTGGCGGCACACAGGTATGTGACGTGTCAGAGGAGAAACGAGCCGTTCACATTTCTCTCTTTGTGGCAGGTAACGGTTCACAAACCTCACCGCACTTTAGGGACTGTTCTTTACTTATGAAGGGACTGTTCTTTACTTATGAAGGGACTGTTCTTTACTTATGAAGGGACTGTTCTTTA
>NC_065516.1:34180410-34182103 GCF_006386435.1 Epinephelus moara | reverse complement strand
GGTGCCGCTTAAAAAAGTGTTCCCCCACTTTTGGGAGTGTGGGAACACCGCTCTCTCAGAGGCCCAAAGGTTTCCCCTACTTCTAATTTTACAAATTAAGCACTGGAGCAGACTATAGTGAAATAAATCAAATATACAAAAAAATGCAACTGACACACAGTGAACTGAGGGCATTTGGGTCCCTGCAGGTAGGGGGCCCCTGAGTAGTTAAGGCTTTGTGTTGGTAATTCATCCTTCACGACTGACATCATTTTAAAATCTTAGTTTAACGTTCAAGCATCCTTACATTTGCTAAGTGACACAAGACACAAATACAGCTGAGGCTGGAGTGAATGTCATTATTTTTGCAGGTATTTGGTCACAAAACAAATCACTAGACAAAGTAAACGTGACGATGGCTCTTGATGAAAACTCAGAAGATCACTGAATTTTTTGAAGTAGGGTTGTCTGGGATAGTTATCCAAAGTCAGTGTATTACATACAGTCAACACGCCTCTAGTTTGGAGAGGCAGGCTGGAGTCTGACACAGATGTTAAGCAATGTACTGCTGGAGATGGGTGAGCAACAAACGTGTTTTCGCCACCTAAAAGTGAACACTATATTGAGTATTTTCATCAAAGTGAAGCCCATAAATCCAAGCAGAGTCAAAAACCAAGGAATGAAACACGAGAAAAAGGCTGGAGAGCAGGAACACACTCAGGCGACTGAGTCAGGGAAACACTGGGCTTTAAATACACAGGGGCTGATTACTAACTGCACACAGGTGAGTGGAACAAGACACAGGTGAAACACAGGAGGTGATTAACAAAGACGGGAAAACTCTACACTAAAAAACAATGAGAACACATTTCAAATAAAACAGGAAGTGGACACAAACACATGAACATAATATCACACAAAGTCACACAATGACACAAACTAAATAACCTATCATGGCAGCAGTAGACCTGCAGCTCCTGTTCAGCAATGTTAAATCACTGATTTTCTCAATGGAGTCTGGCTGTGAAGAGGGCGAAATAACTGATCCATCTTACTACTGGAAATCTCTATCTGACATTAAGGTACAGCAGTGGAAAAACTCTCAATATAGCGTGCACTTAAAATGATTTTGAGTTTTTTATGTGGCTAAAATACGTTTTGTTGCTGACCCCTCCACAGGGGGCGTGCCAACAGATATCTATTCTTTGCAATATACTGTGTATGGATAAGTTCCCCGTACAACTCTAATCTGCCCCTTTAAATTAAAACAGTAGCACTCCCCGGCTTAAAGTCTGTCTTCTTCACTTTGTGCTGCTGCAACTGCATGTGGCATTTTTGCTTGGTTTTAACTGTGTTCTACTCATTAAAGGCATTTAGGTCATTTAATTATTCATTATAGGATTTATCTTAAAATGTTATTTACTCTGTATGCTGCTGGACCTGGGTAAAACATTTTGTGCCTTCATGTTTTTAACATATTTGAATAATAAACTGAACCTTGAGCCTTGGACTAGGTGAAAAGTCAGGGCATTTATCCTCTGCACACCATCTGACTATATAATGATGAAAACTCTGTGTGTGTGTCTGTTCCACGTTTTTCTCCTCACTGACTTGGTCAATCCATGTGAAATTTGGCACAGTGGTAGAGGGTCATGGGAGGATGCCAATGAAGCAATATTACATCAATTGGCCAAAGGGGGGCGCTATAGCAACC
>NC_065516.1:34176895-34180139 GCF_006386435.1 Epinephelus moara | reverse complement strand
CTGTCAGTCAGTCATTCTGTCAGTCAGTCATTCTGTCTGTCCCACGTTTTTCACAAACACTCTGTCTGAATACATTGCTCTTCTTAATGGGTTCAGTTGACTATTTAATCTGCGATTTCCTATGACCTGTATCCCAAACACACACCATGTGAAACTGTACGTGGGCACCTGTGCACTCAATGGGTATGGACTAGTAGTGTTGATGCTGTTTAATCAGCTGGATTGATAAGGAGGTGGATGGAAAAGAAGTGCTCACTAATGCAGATTTAAAAAGCCCAAATTTGAGAGAAATAAATATTGTGTGCATAAAAAGTCTCAGATCTTTGACTTAAATCTGTTAAATATGTGAGCAAAAACAAAAGGGTTGCATTTTTATTTTTGTTCAGTGTGTGTACCAAATTTAACATCTTAAACAGCCTCCAGCCCTTCTCAGTACAATTACGTGTTTAGACTGTTTTGGGGTGCTGGGTGCTGTTTGCTATCATGTGAGCTGTCAGTTTTGTGTGTATCTATAGCCTGCTCTTTGTGCGTGGATGTTTATCCTGATGGAGAGTGAAACATTGCATCATTACATTTTGCAATAATCTGTGCTCCTTCTCAAAAGTTCCTGTTTCATGTGTAATATCTTACTGATTTAATCTCTCATCTGCTTCTAACTGCAAGAAAATTGTAAACGTACAGTAAATATTTGACTGCTGCTACTAAATATTTGATTAGCAGGGTCAAAGACGGGTCTCTGAGTCAGTCACTGGTGTTACCCACCAAATATTTTCTTTCTTTCTTTCAAAAATTCAACAGGGACATTTATGTCAGCTAACTGTCTTCCTAAGATTTATGCCGTTTATTTTGGCCCTGTTCCCACTCTCACTTTTTTTTTTGGCAAAATGTCAGTACATTATTTAATCAGCATATTGTCTCAGATCGTTTCTTCTGTTATGAATGTGTAGCGTTTGGTTTCACTAATCATCCGTCTGCTAAAGCAAAAACACATTCATAAATCCAAGTCGTCCCGTCACAGCTCATCATTCTTACTCTTCAAACATGAACTGAAGCAGTACATTAAAACCATATGTTGCTCCCAGAAAAGGTGAGCTTCTAACTCTAAATGTCTGTACTTTATATAGTATTAATGTACACTGTGAGGGGTGATTTTTCTCTGTTAGGATTACTATAACCCTCTGGCTGCATTTGTTATTACATGTATTGTTCAGTAAAGGTGATTATAAAGATGTCCACTTCAAGGACCCCTACCCAGATAGCACAAGGCTGGCGGACCTACGGCTGGTCCCCAACAGACAATTGGCGGTCCTTCAGCGGAATCCGCTGGCGGGTGCCTCGATATATGCACATCGAGGAGCAAGCGGACTTCTGTAGTGATTAGTAGCGTAGAAGACAGCAGTCCGCCAGTAATCTGAAATGCTTCCTCTGGTGGATTAGTAACTTCAGAGACAGCAGTACACTTGTAATCTGAAATGCTCCCACTATTGCTCCACCACCATTCCACCAGTATTTTATAGTCTATCCTAGGCCCATAGGCCAAGGCTTATGGCTTGCTTCTTTATACAACCCCCTAATAACCAGACATTTACCCTAATAACTGTTAGGGAGGAAATTGGTGGCTATATCTTATTTAGAAAGAAGACAGGATGGTGTCAGCACAAAGGACTGAAGAGGTCAGAAACGTCTCTCTGAACTGTATTGTGATCCAGATAGCAGTAGTTAGTGTTCTGAAAATTAAAAAAATAAATGGCCATTAGGCACTGCCATTCTAGTATGCTAATGAACATCAATGAACATCTTCAGAGGAAATTATTTCTCCGTATCAAATCAACATTACCTCACCGCTGAGCATGAACAGTACTTAGCCTACAGCAACTTATGAAGGATCATACATGTGAAAAACGTGGTAGGACCGAGGCACTCTTCTTTAAGATAAATAAATCTTTTTAATTAAATCTTTTTAAATCATTATGAACATACAGCCAACACCTCTACAGGAGGGCAGCACAGTGAAACAAAAACAATTAAAAAACAGCATTTAAACCAAATTTATAAGTAAATGCATACAGAGCAACGTGGAGCACAATGCACAGCAGTGTGACAGCTGGTGGAGAATTGGAGTCTTAAATGGGCAGAAATCATCTGAAATCATCTTTTATACACACATGCTCACAGACACACACACGCACATACACAGAAATGTCAGAAATCCTACAAAAACGACAGTAGCTGGGAACCGTATAGACTTGCAAACCAGCGAACACATGGAGGCATCAGAAGAGTCAATAATAATTATTATACACACGCTCACTCACACGCACACACACACACACACACGGACTCACACACATGCTCACACAGTCTTTAGTCCTCTTGCGCATAATCATGGGCTTGGGGGCGTTGGCTGTTGCCGGGCGACACCAGTGTTCGGGGCTGAAAGAAAAGAAGAAAAGAGAAAAGTTAACTGTGTTGACATAAGAATACAGTAACAGGGCTTAAAGTAAAAAATGTTCCTGAGCCTGAATTTCACATGCGTTAAACTTTTTTGTATGCTTGCAAAGCACAGTCTGCTGGGATGTTTCTATGTATCTACTGGCACCACAAGGGCTCTTTAGGACTAAGTACATGCAGTACATGTGTGCACAGTAATGAGCAGGTGAAATGTCTGTCTAGCTTACATATGAGGTGTCTCAAGATTTAGGAAACTACAATTTTATTGAACGTAATAAAAGTAAAAAGTCACTTGACATGCTGCTGTTTTGTGCTATGACCTATTTAAAGGAGCTATATGTAAGAAATCTAAAGCAAATAGTTCTAAAATCCTCCTAATATGTCACAGAGACTAAGGAATAATGTTCATATAACATACTGATCTCACCGACAACAATAGTACGGCCAGAATATTCGCATTTAAAAAAAGATTTTGCGGTCCACAAATCATGTTTATGTTTTGAATTTGTGTTTTGGCCTGTTGCGCCACCCACCGCCGTCTACCAGTCACACAGTCAGTAGAGTCTCAGCATCAGTTACAGTTACGACTGAGCAACAGCAGCACGGCAAGCAGCATTAGCAGTGTGGTACATAGCATTAGCAGCCGGTTCCTCCTCAGCTGTATCCCGGCAGCAGCGTTAGCAGCAGAGAAGCCGGACTTGCTCAAATGGTCCGCTGGAAAACCGAAGATCAAGGACGCGGCAACGCAGCCCTGCCACGGCAGCCGCCCGTGGGCAAACAAATCAGTCTCCAG
>NC_065516.1:34168143-34176070 GCF_006386435.1 Epinephelus moara | reverse complement strand
ATTTAGCTTTCTACTTGCCCTGACATTGAAGCTGGTGGTATGACCAGGATTCACCTTTTTTAAGATAGAGATGAAAATTAGAAGAAATCTGCACAGGGCATTTGATGAGCACTGAATATAGCCTGGAAGACACATCCCAATTTGCTCCACATTACTGACCTGTCACGCTGTTGCTGGTCAAACCAGGGCTTGGTAGACTCATCTCCTGGGGAGCAATGGCAAAAACCTGCTCCTCAGGGAATTCTACGACACAATACATGGCTGAAACATGAGAGAGAGAGAGAGAAAAAATTAGTTCACTCTAAAGATCCAAGGTGATTGTAGATTTAAATAAAAGTTTAGCAAAACTAGAATTTTTCTTTGATATTTACACACGTTACCTTGAAAAATTATTGTCTAGCCAACCAGTTAAGAAGAAAAAAAGAGGCAGGGATGGATTTACTGCACTTCAATAGCATCATTTCTCACCGTGGTCAGATAGCCTGCCGTGCAGGCGTGCTGTGTTTACATGGCAACTCGCGCGAGACTCGAGAACTAGCACCAGCGTCTTGCTATCAGCTAGTCTCGCGCGAGTTGTCATGTAAACAGCTAAGCTAACTAATGGCTAACTTACGTACCAGAACACTCTGTGGAACAGCAAAATGTCCGGCCAGTAAGGCAACATAGTCCTCATATGTCTGCGCGGGTCTGAGAGTGCGGAAGATGCGTTGTCCTTCGCTGCCCAGGCTGTGGAGCAGCATGGCTTTTAGCCTAGCATCGTCAGCCTCGGCTAGCCCAATAGCCGTTATGACCGTCTGGAAGAACACACACCAGCGGGACCACGGGATAGGTGGCTCATCAGGCAGAGCAACGAACAGAGGCAGAGGTGACAATGGAAGCTCCATCCTTGTTGCTAATGTTATGTCCAATGACGTGTGGACAACGACTTGTGCTCACTGACTTTATTTACATCAGCGGCCATTCATACACTCATCACCCTAACTCCGCTTTACGGCACTGACGTCACGCTGTCGTGACTCCGCTATATTATGGCATACGGCCGTTTGCTACAGTTTTGTCAGAATAAGAAGACAAATTGACAAGCACACAGTATTATCTTCACATGACCTCATCACATGTTTCTGTGTTTGATGACAGTAAAGTTCAACTGACCGGTGCTGGTTTGAACCGCGACCCAATCACTGTTACACTACTAGCTAATGTTAACTAACGTTAGCTCATAGATATGATGTTAGCTGCGGTAACGTTACTGCTAGCTAGCTAACATCATATCAGAAATGGCCGACTCTGGTATCAGAACAGAAATGGTCTAACGTTAATGTTGAAATGACTGGGTACATATAAACATTTAGTTTGATATAGTTTAGTTATTTGAGAGAGAATTTCATCTTACCTTCACTAGTACGGCTGTCTTCAAGCTCTGGGCAGAGACTGAAGCGGGAAAAGGAATATCTGGGAAATTCCGACGGTAGCCCGACCGAGTACCACCATCGGAAAAACGTCAGGTCAAGTGTCAGCGTGCACTGGCGCGAGTGAAATTCCGCTTGGAGACTGCCACCAACCCGCCAGCAGAAATTCTGTAGTGTCAGGGTGCACTGGTGCGAGTGAAATTCCGCTCCGCTCCGCTACCGGCCCTCCGGTAGAAACACTCCAGCAGAGTGTCGCTCTGATTCAGATAGAGCACCGATAGCCTGTAAAATAATAGACGTAGCCACTGTGACCTCACCAAATGGTTTGTGGGCTCTTGTTTTGAAGTCTTGAGTTTAGCATTGTGGCCGTCACCATCTTTGATTTTTGGAGCCAGAAGTGACCATATTTGGACAAGAGCGTGAGGATAGCCCTGGTGTTAGCTGCTAGCTTAGTTAGCACTGTGCATTTACAGATATGCCTAACTGCAATAATGCTGATGTTAATTTTTGCTAGCTAAAATCAGGCATAAACCAGTAAGACAAAATGTAGTTACCTGAAAAACTGAACTTTTGATTCCTTAGAGGGTCTTTTAGTACAAGCAAAGACTGAACAAGACTTTTATAGGTGACCAAAACTTTACAGTTAACTTTGAAGAACTGAGGACTAACTCGTTCACATTGCAAGTCGTCACATATCACTGCTTTGTGAGTGGACTTCCACGTCTACATATGATGCGCTAGCTATCCTCTTACATCTGCTGTTGACATTTCAGGAAGCCGCAACCATCAATGGGATATCAACAGAAGCACGTGGTTAGGCTTGGAAAAGAACATCATGGTTTGGCTCTACATTCATACAGGAAGTGAACACCAGGCTCCTGGATGAAAGTCCGGGGTGTGTTGAACCCCTCCACCACACCTTCCAACAGCTATATAGGGACTTTCCCTGTAGTGATGGCCCAATGAAGCCTCATGAAGCATTTTCTTTATTTTCTGAGCCCACTAGATGGCACATTTTGTTCATCAAAAGGTTGAAAGCACACTGAATTGCCATTCATTGAGCCTCTCTCTTTAAACCATGAGTGCCATCTAGTGGACTCAGAAAATGAAGTAAATGCTTCATGAGGCTTCATTTGGCCATCACTGCTTTCCAGTACCTTATATTATGTCGTAACGAGCAGCGTTTCAAACTGATGCTGCCAAGCGCCATATCATGCTGCCTCGAAAGGTGGCTTTTGGTGTCAGTGTGTGATGCCGAAATATTTCACGACTTTGGAATGAGAGCAGGCTGACTCTATTAACCTAAGATATACTATGATTAGGTTCCCAATGTTGTCGCTGTGCCAGCTACTGATCAATGGACAGTACCCAATTATGTATTGCTTTAAGCCCAACAACATTGAAATGGGTGAGTTATATTGCAGTTGTTATGACTGTTGAAATTAGCCACAGAGACCAAAACTGGTTTTTGTTCCAGGCTGTAAACATGTTTATTTCTGCTGTAAAGTTGGACATCTTATCATGGGGGTCTATGGGGATTGACTCACTCTTGGAGCCAGCCTCAAGTGGTCATTAGAGGAACTGCAATGTTTGTCACTTTTATGTTGGCTTCATTTTTCAGGCCCAGGTTGTTTCTTGGTGTAAACAGGTACCTCTCAGCTTCACATGACTCCATGCAAAGAGGCGTTTCCATCATGATGAAGATTCTAAACCCAGGTGGTAATGTAACACTATCCTCACGTCCATAAACAGCCCTGCAAAGGATCACCTAATGTGCCAAATGAAGCACTTAGATGCCCTGCTCCCAGCCTTCACAGTAACCAGGGCTTGACTAAGAGTTTTTCTCTTCATGCCATCCAGATGTAGCAGCAGTTGAAGCACAAATAAACATGTCACCCTACCTTCATACTTCATTTCAGGTACAGGGGCATAATGGACCCTTCAGCAGCTCTTCCTGCTGCCTTGTAGTGTACATTAATGAACAAGGTAATAATGTAGATGATGCAATCAGGACCTAGTTGGAGAAAGCGGAGGACATTGAGGAGATTTAACAGCTGCCACATCCGACTGCTGAGAGGAGAATGACTCACAGTCAAGCTTTGGAGCACCATCTTGTCAATACGGCTCATATGGCAGACAACTGACACCAGATGGAGATGGCAGTCACTGCTATTTCCTGTGATAAAGGTTAAGCTGCTGCAGTCTTTGAGCTCTGGTTGTTAGCTTTAGCTGCAGAGCTGCAGCATAGTCTGTACCCACTGATGCAGACAATGAAGCCCCTGATCATTATCAAGATTAAAGAAGCCAGTGAAGAGGATCCCTTAATTCAAAATCAGATTGACTTATTGCTCCTGCTGTACACATGTTAAGGACTTATGTTGCGTTACAGTTCACGGCAAGTCACGGATAAGAAATACATTTTGACAAAACTTAAGGCAGACAAACTGTTTTCACCAGGCTATGGAAGAAAGGAAATTCAACAGACAAAATCAACTTTTTCTCAAGATGGCTTTATGAAAAATATACAGGGACAAAATGCCTATCACTGTAGGTTTTAACATTTCATACAACTGAAGTCTTGTACTCCTTTTTGACAGTAATGAGCTGGATTGGCTTGGTTTGGTTCAGTTTGGGCCATCAGTCCCTGCGGTTTTATGAGACTTGCCTTTATTAGAGAAAAGCCGCAAACAAAGTTCTGCTAATTCAGTGATAAACATATTATAGTTTCTATGGCTTCTTCACAATAAAAGTCCCGTGGTAGTTTGATATGTATAAACTTTTATTGTGAAGCAGCAAAGTAAGGAAATGTTGAGTTCTCAAGCAGCAACTTCACACAACTTCTGATACGGCTGAAAGCGAATATGAAACAGTAAAATAAAGTAGATGTGTAAAGTAAAAACAGGACGCAGGAGAGAAACTAAACTCCAAACCACAGAGATTCAGTTAGATGCTACAGATGTTAGTGATGGCCAAATGAAGCCTCATGATGCATTTTCTTTATTTTCTGAGCCCACTAGATGGCGCTCATGGTTTAAAGAGAGAGGCTCAAAGAATGGCAATTCAGTGTGCTTTCAACATTTTGTTGAACACATCTAGTGGGCTCAGAAAATAAAAAAAATGCTTCATGAGGCTTCATTTGGCCATCACTAAAAGATGTACTGAGACACTTTTAAAAACGCCTTTCTCTCTGGTCTCCTGCAGACAGAGGTGAGCACATTGCAACATGCATGGCTTGTTTGAGCGGGACAAGATGGGTCTTCAGGCGTTGGCTGTGGTCGGCAAGACGTCACTCCTTCCCACTTGAGGACGGGCAGCCCTTTTAGACCTACTCCCGAGAAGGTCCATCTCTGGGGCAGCTTGGCATGGCATGGCACGTCTAAACTGATAATGGAAATTGTCGCGGCATGGCTTGACTCGGTGTGACCAAAAGTGACAGTGGAAAAGGCCCATGTCTGTTCTGTGAGATCAGACACAATGGTGGACTCACAAATGCAGACTGAGATGAAATCCAAAGTTCAGGGTTTTTAATGCAGTCAGGGTCGGTACACAAAAGGAAGTCAGGACAGGCAGAGGTAACCAAATCAAGAGGCAAAAACTCACTGGTCTGAATACGCAAAAAAGGTCAATCTCACAAGGAATACTCACTAGGAAGAACACGGGAAAGCTCACACGAAGGACAAGACAATCTAGCAGAGGACAAAGGGAAGACACAGACTTAAATACACTCTGACAGGGGAGATAATGAGGCACAGGTGAAAGCAGACAATCAGGGCGGCGGGAAACTTTACAGGACATGGGGAGACACTAAAACAGGAAACAGAACATTACATTCAAAAATTTACTAATACCAATTTAAATGAGCAAAGCTACAGGTGAGGTTAAGCTGAGCACTGGACTGGTCTTATTGTGAGCCCAACACATTCTCATCCCAACTCCTCAAAAATTGCCACTAGGTCAGTAGACTTTCATGTCTACATACAACACGCTAGGTATCCTCCTGCGTCTGTTGTTGATGTTCCTGAACGCTGTGTCAATTTACGCTTGTTACATGCCATGTCTTTTCAAAATACACCTCACCGGAAATGTACAATTTCTAGGTGGTGTGAGGCGCTGTGAAATGTGGCTTTGTCTGACACCAAAATCTCTGACAAAGTGGCAGTACATGATGAGTTCGGAATAAGAACAAGCCAGTGAGCTATGACTGAGCAGTAGGGTAAAAATAACATTTCACAACAATTTACTGTAAAAATGACACAGTAATTTACTGTGAAAGTGATGCAACTAGTAGCCAGTAATTTATTTATTTAAGCATTTATTTGGAAGGGACAATGCATATTGATGAACATCAGTATAAATACATCTGTAAATATGCCGGAGTTAGCAGAACTGCTAATTTACGTAAACGTACGGTCAAATGTTTTACAGTGTGTAGTATTCTTTCTCATGTTGCTATTACTGAAATGTTGATGATAAGATGGGTTCAACCCACTGAGAGAGCTGTATCCATCTGCTGGTTCACGTGATGTCCTGATGGAGCCTCGGCCATTAGCTCCATTACAGATCAGAAGAAGACACTGAAGAGGGCTGAGTGTCAGAGAGGTGAGGGTTTCACTTTGCAACTGCTGTCTGAGCCTAGCAAAGGGATGCAGCTAGTAAATCTGCAATGTTGAATTAAACCCCACGAGTCAGGGTGAACATAAAAACCAACCATCAAACATTACAGGATTTTAAGAAAAATGTGCATTCTACGGCTGCTTTACCTCTCCGATACCTCTTTGGGCCATTACAGTGAATAAAAAGGTGTCTGGTCTCAGGAGGACCCCATTACGTTTCTGTTATGGTTTATGTGGAATGTACTTACAGAAGTATGCTGCTATTACAGCTGTTTTTGAGTGTGTGAACAGATCCAGATCACATGCTGGAACCTGAACTAAAAGATAGCAACAGAAATGTTGAGAAAATGAGTTATGTGAGCCATGTTTGTTCTGCTGTTAGATAGATAGATAGATAGATAGATAGATATGTGGAGTTCACATGTTCTCCCTGTGTCAGTGTGGGTTTTCTCCAGGTACTCCGGCTTCCTCCCACAGTCCAAAGACATGCAGGTTAATTGGTGACTCTAAAGCCTAGTTCATATTACACGATTTTCACCCTGACTTTGCGTCGCAGAGACTATTGTAATCTTTTGAGTGTTCATACCTGGCGACGTGCATTTCTGTCAATAAGCAACTCCACTTTAGAAACAAGCCCAAAGTTGCAGCTAATAAGCGGACCTGGCAACCCTGCAGCTTGTCCTCCTCACATTTCTTCCGTCCTCCTGCGTGCTGACGTGGGACGTATCCCGCCTCTCATTGGCTGATGCTCTTTGTCAGTCATGTCACACTTCTCCAGTTTTCTAGCATGCCAGATATCCAGTCCCAGTCACAGACGAGGGGGTGACTTGCTCGTAGTCTTGTTCACACATGAGGACTCGTCGTGGCAGACTATCTGCCGACTCACCTGCAACCCAAGGTGGCTCTCAAGATCCTCTGTGACGTCAAAATTGCGGTGAAAATCGTGTAATGTGAACGAGGCTTAAATTGTCTGTAGGTGTGAATGGGAGTGTGAATGGTTGTCTGTCTCTATGTGTCAGCCCTGTGATAGTCTCCTCTCGCCCTGTGTGAGCTGGGATAGGTAGAAATGAATGAATGAATGAACATTTGATCATGCTCTGTGGCATGCATAAAAACGATTCCTCACAGGGGCGTAAAATATAGGCAGTGCAGGCAGTGTGGTTGCACTGGGGCACGCTGGGTGGAGGGGGGCCCTCAAGCAGGCCTTGGAGAGTGATTCAGATGACCACCTTGCGTTCAAAGCAGAACTGATGTTAAAATGAAAACATGTCATTGGATATATATGCCCCCCGAAAAGGCAAACCTGTCTCCACCATTATTTTATCGATGTATTCATGTATTTATTGCAAAACTATAAAAACTAATAAACCATATTAAAACAACAATCACTTTTTATTTACTGTATATTGATTATTGCTAGGTAATATCCTTTATTCTTTCTTTATTCCCTGTTCAGCATGCCCATTAGCTGTTAACACAGTGATGACTAGTGATGGCCAAATGAAGCCTCATGAAGCATTTTCTTTATTTTCTGAGCCCACTAGATGGCGCTCATGGTTTAAAGAGAGAGACTCAAAGAATGGCAATTCAGTGTGCTTTCAACCTTTTGTTGAACAAAAAGCGCCATCTAGTGGGCTCAGAAAATAAAGAAAATGCTTCATGAGGCTTCATGAGGCCATCACTAGTGATGACTACTCTTCCTGGGGTCCACACAAGATGCAACAAACAAGACATTAATATATCACATCTTAGATAATTGACAACATCAACAAATTTAAATAAAACAAACAAACATCTATTGCACGTCTGTCCGTCCTGGAAGAGGGATCCCTCCTCAGTTGCTCTTCCTGAGGTTTCTACCGTTTTTTTTCCTCGTTAAAGGGTTTTTTGGGGGAGTTTTTCCCT
>NC_065516.1:34155849-34168100 GCF_006386435.1 Epinephelus moara | reverse complement strand
CAGGAGTGGTTATTTCATATTTGAAAACAAAAACAAGAGACAGGAGTGGTTATTTCATATTAACGGTGTCACCACATCAGCAGACCATCAAGACAAACCAGTAGAGCCCATAAACCAGGCACACGGATTATATGTGACTGTACAAAACCCGGTTGTACAGAAAGGCGTCACCCAAGTGAGCGCCACAAATACAATCAACCTTCAGGAACATTACACCATATGTTAGTAAAGCAGATTTCTATTTTTGATAATCGTTGTTCATAGTTTCTTTTCAAAACTAATACATTACGTATAGAGGTAGTTTGTTCCAGTTTCACATGGCTCTGTACATTACAGGTTTCTTTAAAGCACAGGTCTTAGGTAAGAGAAGCATAAAGCTTCCCACGCAGGCACGTCTGGTGTCATGACATTGTCTATCAGTACTGTGTGTTTGCTGTGAATATAGGTGTGTAGGTTTATTTAAGGCACAGATATTTCTTGTACTGGATCAGGCTGTGTGCCAGTCTGTCTTCCACTCGCATCCATCACTGGCTGGCAACTTTTGAACATATCTCCACAGAATTTGTGAAGATATAATATACCAATACCAATCTTGTTGGTAGATTCACACTGTGGGATAAATTACATGCAGCTGCTACATCATTTATCTTTATGTCAGTGTACATGTATTTGAGAACCAGTCAATGTTAAGGTCTCTAACAAAATATATTTCAGTGACTGTATCATTGTGCATATGTCCTCAAGATACTATGCAGTAGAGCCAGGTGGTCTGTAGCTACAGCCTGATAATATAGGTTCAAGATTAGGTAAATGAACCTGTCTCCACAGTACTTCCACATCTGATACTTCAGATACATAGATCTTTTCTTATATGCAGTATGCATGTTGACGACCAATGCCTCCTATGCCAAAGTCTCAAGCAGCAGTAGTAACTAGTAACTAGTATGCACTAGGGCCTGTCACTACTACCTTACACCACTGATTCGTCACATCTTGACCTACTTGAACACCTATGGAAGGTTTTGCACAGACATATGAGACAGTGTTCTCCACCACTATCATCAAAACACCAAATGAGGGAGCATCTTTTGGGAAAGTGGTGTTAATCTCTTCAGTAGAGTCTCAGAGTCTTGTAGACGCAATGCCAAATTGCACTGAGGCTGTTCTGGCGGCACATGATGGCCTCACTAAGATGCTTTATGTTAGTTCATCCTTTAATTGCATCCCTCTGTTTATGTAAATGTTGTTTTCTCAAGAATAAAGTAAAATCTGAATAAAAAATGATCAAGTCAAAACAGTTTCTGCTGCCAAGGGTAAAGGAAGTCACTAGACTGGCTTTACAATCTTATGGGAAGCGAACACCGGCCTCCTGGGTGAAGGTCAATGGTTGTTGGACCCATCCACCACCCTTGCTGTAGTGATGGCCAAATGAAGCCTCATGAAGCATTTTCTTTATTTTCTGAGCCCACTAGATGGTGCTCATGGTTTACAGAGAGAGGCTCAAAGAATGGCAATTCAGTGTGCTTTTAACCATTTGTTTAACAAAAAGCGCCATCTAGTGGGCTCAGAAAATAAAGAAAATGCTTCGTGAGGCTTCATTTGGCCATCACTACCTTCCTGCCCACCCTACTTGGACTTTCACCACCTTAACTTACCTTGTTTTCCAACCGCGTTTCCTAATGGCCGTTAAAAAAAACAAACATATTCGTTTTCATGTGATTATTTGTCAAAGCCACAGGGAGCCACTGGAGAGGGGCTTAAGAGCTGCATGTTGCTCTGGAGCTGCAGGTTGCCTACCCCTGACCTAGAGAAAACACGTCATCTCTGGAGCCCTTTATAGCAATTACAAAACGTCTGAGTTTCAAACATGTTGTTAACGTGGTTAACGTTGTGAAAAGGTCACAGTTTGATTGGGTTTATGGTAAGAGAAACACAGGTTATAAGGAACAAAAAAAAACATGGTAAAACTTAAAATAAGTACCTACAGGACATAAGTGACGTAAACTTGCATACTTTTTGTAGTTATATAAATATTGACGTAAAGTACTTTATGTGCTTATGTAAAGTGAGTCATCTACTTTTGGTTTCACTCGGGACATGAACAGTGTTCTCCTTGTTTTAAGTCCATGTTTGTTTGACCCATCAAGCAATACATGTGTCCACTGCCACAAATGATCCTCATTGACTTTGCATTGGCATTGTTTTTGTTGCCAGCACGTTTTTTGTGCCCATCACTATGTAATGCTTTAACTAGTGATGGCCAAATGAAGCCTCATGAAGCATTTTCTATATTTTATGAGCCCACTAGATGGCGCTTATGGTTTAAAGAGAACATCTCAAAGAGTGTGCTTTCAACCTTTTGTTGAACAAAAATCGCCATCTAGTGGGCTCATAAAATAAAGAAAATGCTTCATGAGGCTTCACTTGGCCATCACTAGCTTTAACACTCTGTGTCCATTTCAAGTATTTCTGTTAGACACGGCTGTTTTATCAGGGAAAAACAACAGAGCCACTCCACATCAGCTCCTTCATCGACCATCTTCATCAGTCAAAGCAGGCAAAGAAATCTGTACACTCAGGTCTCATCTACAATCATGCCAATTACCACTTAAGTGAAATGTTGTCCTTTTTATTGAGGGTGTTGAAATGTGTATTTTCTCCATCAAACAAGAACAGATTCTTATATTAAGGTATAAATAACTTAATTGGGAAGTTGACCAGTCACTGATGAAACAAAAGTGATCAAGTTTTACAATGTCAGGAAATAACAGACAGAATTGCAGATACATTATTTTAGTTCCTCCAGTAAGATGATTATTATTTAAAGACAAGCGCAGTCTCTGAACCCATTTAAATTCTGATGGTAATCAGCAGTCGCTGACAGCTAGTTATTTTATTTTTATCTCCCTCCATGGTGGTCCATAATGTCATGACGGCGGCATCTGTCTGTTTCAACACATTCCTGTGAACATAACTCAACAACATGATGGAAGCTGCACCACAGGACCCTCCTATGGAGAGGATTATTTGATTAGATTTAAGAGCCCAAGCTGCATAAATCTGCATACTAATGAAGAACAGATTTTGATGAAACCACTTCTCTCTTCCTTATTCTCTTAATGCGGCAGCATTTATATTCATTTCATGTTGCCATAATATTATCATAGTTTTCAAATTGGATGTATTGTACCATTCAGCTCAAGACAAAGGCATGTTAACAATAATTATTTGCCACTTAATGCTATGAATAGCTGAATTTAAACATTCAGTATGTCATTATTTCCAATTCATTGTTGTGATTAAATGGGCAGCTCAAGTGCCTCTTGTCTTGTTCACTTGCTTTAGCTATTTTAGCTCCTATGGCAACCACTGGGAGAGCAAACACTACAGCTAATAGGAGATGAAAGACAAAATTATTCCATATTTTCTGTTGATATTCAAATGATATTCCTTGTATGCCAAAACCAAGGACAACCACCGCTCCTCTTCAATGGAAGAGTAGAGAAGTAGCTGTGATCAGAAAGGAAGCTCTCTGAAACAAAATGGACAGCATGACTGACTGATATATTGACCGCAGAGGGGGGCGGTGGACCACCGCACACCAAACAGGGTTTGTGCAACAAACACAGCCCTGCCAGCTGGCAGCGCTCGCCAGGCTTCAATACGGCAGAAGCATAAAATACAACTGTGTAGCAGCAATAAAATCATGACAAAAGTCTTTTTGTAGAGCGACATGTTAACAACAAGTGCATCAGTTTTATCTAGAAATCAATGACACGTCATTACTCAGGCATCAGAGGTGAAATACATAAGTTTGATGCTGGGTTACAGTTAAAATCTGAGAAACATGTAGAAATTGTTTCCTAAATTTCGACTGATCAGAGATAGCTTACTGATGCAGTGCTGTGATGTTTTGCACTCAGTGATCTTTTCTCTATTAGGTGATTGTGTAACCTCGTGGTCTCGAGGAAATCCTGCTGTAACCAAACCTCTTAGGGTGATATACAATGGAGCCATAAAAACTTAGGACAGGAAGCCAATATTGTATTGGCCTCATATATCAGTCTAATCCTCGAAGCCACTGTGACTGCAGGGCTCCACGCTGTATTGTGCCTCACCGTGTTGAGTAGGATCCTGATGAAACAGGGAATGTTACCTCTGACCTGAGTGTGCTGCTGGTAAACAGCCTAGTAAAGCGACAGTGCGTTGGAAACGTGCTACATTCATCATTATGAAATGGATAGTTCCAGCCTTTGATTTTGATTGGCTGAGTGGCATTCAGAGCTGCTGTTAAATACTCTATAAACACACAGCTGGTACAATTCCAGTGTTACTGCGCCAATTAGTAGCAGTAATTGGTGCTCATTTCTACTGTTAGTGGAAACTCTGCAATCCCTCCATCTTTACCTATTGTCATGATGAATGTTGGGATAGTGTCTACAGCAACACAGAGTTATGTTATACTCTCCAATCCACTGCTTTAAAACAAATGTGGGAAAGAGCAAAGGAAGGGCGTAGCAGCTCCAGCTGCACAGTCGTACCATGCTGGGTGTCCCATGAGAAAAGGCAAGAAGAGCAGGAAGATTCTTCCTCTGTTGGCTTGGTGACACTGCAGGGTCACATGCCACAGTGACCAGTGGTGACTGTATGGGCAGGTTTTCACACAAAGGTATATAAAAGCAGAGGACTGTGGGAAAATTAGTTCAATTGGTTCATTTGGCCCATCTGTGCGTCCATGGGCATGTAGGTCTTAAATAAGGTCTGAAATAAGGTGTGGTTAGTAGTGACGGCCAAATGAAGCCTCATGAAGCATTTTCTTCAGTCCACTAGATGGTGCTTTACGTTCATCAAAATGTTGAAAGAACACTAAAATGCCATTCTTTGAGTCTTTGTTTTTAAACCATGAGCGCCATATAGTGCTTCATGAGGCTTCGTTTGGCCATCACTAGGGTCAGGCGCATTGTTGGTACTTTGCTATACTGAGGCAGCAGAAAGCGATTGTACCATTGACCAACAAAAGCCAAATCTGAAGTCAGTAGCACAGTCCATCCATCCATCCATCCATTTTCATCCTCTTATCCAGGGCTGGGTCATGGGGTCAGCAGGCTAGTTAAGGTACTTCACATGTCCATCTCCCCAGCAACATTTTCCAGCTCGTCCTGGGGGAACCCAATGCATTTCCAGGCCAGTTGAGATACATAATCCATCAAGGGTATTCTGAGTCCACCCTGGGGTCTCCTACTTTGGACGTGCCTGGAAAACCTCCAATGGGACCTGCTATAGACTTTCTGCTAATTACAGGGTGAATTATTCATATAGTAAAATGTGCCTACATAGGCGGGTTCACAACATGCATACCCACTGCTTGTTACACACGCAGAATAGAGGGGGATTGTGGGATTCTGTCTGATGCCCCATTAAGAGAGACGTTGTGCACATTTATGCACCAGGAGCAACATTTTTTCGGAATCAAAAAGTTTAGCTTTGTTTTCTTGTTCAAGTTTATAACTCCAGCTTTTAGTTTTGCTGCTTGATTGTCCAACGATATTTGCCAAATGTCCAATTTGCCGAATCCACCATGTAAATAGCAGTGCGCCAGGTGCTTGTTCGCCTGGCTTTTAAAGGGAATGAGAGATGAAATGATTGATTGATTAAATTCATGTTAGGCCCAAAACACACCTCTGATTAATAAGGGACTAATTATAACCTCTGTGCCACTTGTGCCACACTTTGCACTTTTGCATTATACACTGTTTAACTAGCAAAAGTGGAGTTGCACAGGCACCATGCACTTTAGATCATGTGCTTTAGATCCTTTAAATATGGCTCAATATCTTCTACACAGGAGATAAATGTAGGTTTTGGCTAACATTGCCAGCATTTTTTCCCCACCTTGCCTCTCAGGGCATCTGTAGTTATAAGCTGTAAATTTAAAGTGACGTGAACTGTGATGATGGTGGAGAACAGCATCTCTCTGTAGCATCAGATGATCAGCGAGGCAGGCCGTTTCATTTTCTTTCACCACCCTCTTTTCTGAGTTACATTTCAGAGGTATCAAGCTGGTTTCAGGAAGTCTGTTGAATACCAAGCATCTCTTTGGCACCCCAGCCTTGTGTGACCTCCGGGCTCCCATCGATCATCAAATGGTCCCTACGGAGCAGCCGACCACAGGTTGACACTGGTGAGTTGGAATAATAAATCAGCAACAGACTGAGTCAGATGGAGAGACCTGGAGAAATGGGCCATGATAAGGACGGTGGATATGTTTGGGACCTGCGGTTGAACTGGAAGGAGCTGAATCTCTGTAGTACGAGGGATTTAAAGATGAAGAGGGCCGTGTGGTGCTCTATAAAAGACCTTGTCATTTCTTATGTAGACAGTGATCTCTTTGAGATGTGTGACACAGACTTGACTTTGCCTTGCTTTTTCTTAAAAGGGTTGTGTTTTTAATTTTTTATAGATATACTTACAAATGTACTATGTCTTGGGAAATATATATCTCTTTAATGTCTTTTTCAAATAAATTACAGCTAAAAGGGCGACTCGTGAATGGTTTTGAAGAATAAAATCTCACACAAGTGCAGAGAAGAGCAGTCTGCTAAATTCAGATGATCAAATGATGAACTTACTGTCTGGAGGCGTTTCAGACAGAGAGTCAATTTGGATTCTGCAGCCGTGCCTGATGGAGGAATTTGCCTCACTTATGGAGAGCTGCCAATCAAGAGTTCAGTGTGTAATATCAACTAAAAAACTTCAAATCAAGAAAACGAACTTGCTGTTCTTTTGATTCACATTAAGCTACTGTGCACGACACACACTCCTCACAAATGTTTCAAGTTAAAAGTCAGAAAAGGAACACTCCCTACCTGAACATCTGCAACAAGTGCCGAGTTTCATTCGCAGTAGTTTGTTAGTGACCAAATGAAAAAGGAAAATTTAAATATATCGGTGAACTGTACTGATGCAATTATTGCCATGGAAATACACAATATAATGATTTTACTGTGTCAGCCATTACAGCACAGACACAATTACATACTGTAGTTTAAGAGGCAGTCTAGTCAAAGGAGCACTTCACTGATTTCACACATCAAAGTGTGTTTTCAGGTGGAGGATCTAGAGAGTACTACGGCACACTCAACACCTTCAATATTGCAGCTTTGTTAGCAACCTTTCACATCTTAATATGTTACTCTAACTCCTCCTGCGTCTGTTGTTGACACTCCGTCAATTTATGTTTGTTACATGCAACGTGTCTTTTCAAAATAAACTTTCGTATTCACAGGAAATGTACAGTTTCTGCCTGTTAAATGCGTACAGTCTTTTTCAAAAAACACTTGCAATGTTGGTGGAAACACCTCGCCGTTACATGTATTTCCTTGCGCAACAAATGCATGTGGTTAGGTCTACATTTACACAGGAAGTGTACAGCGGGCTTCCCGGTGAAAGTCCGGGTTTTGTTGGACCCATTCACCTCCACTCCCGCCGGCCCTATGGGGACTTTCCAGCTTATAAAGGTTCCTTTTTGAGTTGGTGTCTGACAGAATCACTGACAAAGTTTGGAATGAGAACAAGCTAGCATACTGGTGTGTGGAAAAAAGAAGTGAAGGGAGCAGTGTGTGAAGTCTGATAAATGTCCTCATGTGATGTCACTTTAGTCAGTGTCAGTCGGGGATGAAACTACAAGTTGTGGGCTTATCAGAACTTTTAGGGCCGATGTCACAATGATGTAATTTTATTAGCTCCAGGCAAAACATGACTCTTCACCACAGGGCTGTAGGCTACATAAGAGTCTTAAAATATCATCTTGTTGTGTTCTTGGGTGCCAGAGACAGGCCTTCTCCAGGAATACACCCCCTCCTGCTGCCTGCGCTCTTCCTCTGATGGTCTCCTGACCATTCCCACCTCACGCCTCAGCACCAGGGGGGCCAGGGCTTTCAGTTGCGCTGCCCCCAGGCTCTGGAACTCTCTACCCCCCAAACATCCGAGAGTGTGACAGCATAACATCCTTCAAATCCCATCTCAAATCCCACCTGTTCAAACTGACATATGTACTGTAACACCGACTGTGAGCCTCACTGATTCTAACACTGTGTGTGTGTGTCTGTGTGTGTGTGTGTGTGTGTGTGTGTGTGTGTGCCTAATTCACGTCTCTTGTCCTCTATTTTATACACTCTAAGGTGACCTTGGGTGTTTTGAAAGGTGCCTTTTAAATAATGTGGTGGAAACACCTCGTAGTTACATGTATTTCCTTGTGCAACAAATGCATGTGGTTAGGTTTAGAAATACTCATGTTTTTGCTCAACATTTACACAGGAAGTGAACAGCGGGCTTCCTGGTGAAAGTCCGGGGTTTATTATTTTTATTCATATTATTAGAACGGAAAGAGTCAAGGCTCAAAACCTAAATACAAGCCGCCACTGCCCGTCAACAAAAACAAAGACAGGGAAAAAGTATTTCCTGTTGTAGGGATGAATAAGGTTATGTGTATTAAGGGTTATCATGTCCACCTCATCAGAAACTGGGGAGGGATTAAGAGGAATATTGGATTTCTCTGGAACGCTAACTTTTTAGCACATTAGCTAACGTTAGCTTCCATAGCAAAACAAACAAGTGTGGTCCTCCTTTGTAAGATTGGCTTCCTGTGACATCATCCATCCACTGAGTGAGAGCATACGGGTCGGCCAGTCTGGTCCCGTTGGTCAGTGTTTACTTATTCAAGTAACACTGGCGGTCCCGGAGAGTGAGTGACCTGACATGGTGCGTTGGTAAATTCAGTCTGATGCTCTACACTAAAATGAGAGCCCTGTTGGTGGAAGAAACGCAGCGTTATATTTCTACATGAATGAACCAACGGTTAAGTTAATCACACATTCACTCCGCTCGGCGCTCTGCTGCTCCGTCTCCACAGACAGAGTGTCCATAGTGCGCTCTGCCACTCTGAGAGTGCGCTGCTCTGGATAACCCAACGCTACATTCAGACAGCGCTCCCAATTTATCAACGCTCCAGTTTGTGCCAGACTGCGCTCGAAATGAGTATTTCTGAACGCACCACTCACATCATCTTCCTCCATTGTTTAAAACAAGCCAACAGACCTTGCTAGCTAGCGCTGGCTAATGTTTGTGCAGCATTGTTTGTCTCCAGCTAAGCCCCGCTCCCGTTTACTAACAGTAAAAGGTTCTACTCCTAACAGATGTTCACCTTTGGCGCTCTCTTAAGGGCTAAGACGCTTTCTGAATAACTCTTATCTTTACCAGGATCTCCTCTTAATTTTAAGGATAAATTCTTAGAGAGCTGTCCTAATTCTAAGAATTTTCTTTGTATTTCGTCACCTGGAGAAACTCTTTGTACAAGGAAGTTTTGTGAATACGGCCCCCGAATCTGCTGGAGGTCAAGTTGCATTGTGGATAATGCACACGTTTTGACAAGGAAGAAGAATGTGTTCAGTGAAAGGGATGATATCTGTGGCTCTGCTGCATTGATTTCGATCCTTTTTTCATTCTGTCCTGCGAGTCTGAAAATGTTACAGGAGTGCAATGCTAAAATCTGTGGAGTGCTCTTTTAAAGCTGAGTGATGGTGTGTGTTCAAACTGAAGAGAAACGCTCCAGAGTCAGCTGCAAAAAGTTAACACTTTGGCAGAAGAGGGTTAAGTGCTGTGAAGTGAAAGGTTAAAATAGGTTAGTTGGTTGGCGACGAGGTATTGTCCGAAATGGAGGAAAATTTGATTTTGTCCGAAGTTATAATGAACATGTGGGTCTAGAGTTGGCCTTTTCAGGCTCTTTGAGGCTTTTGAGTGTAATATCTGCAGTTTTAAATGCAGAGGGCACAACCCCAGTGGAATGTCATGTATTAATGTTTACACCAAAATAAGAAGTATTGATCAGAATTCTTTTCAAAGGTTACTTGAGGAGTTCAGCTCCTTCCCATGCTTTCTTCTGATTGCCCTCGTAGTGTGTTGAGCTGCCAGACGTGTATATTTCTATGTTTAAAACTTCCTCACGGCGGCAACAACTCCGTCTCCCCTCAAGATCAATAATATTTCACCTTGTCTCATTTTCACAGTTATTGATAACCCTGACACCGGCTTGGGTTTGCAGTAACAGACACACAGCAGCATCAGTGTCATTGTCACAATAAAAATGTTGCCACCATCACTCGTCCCTCACGAGGCTGTCAAATGAAATTATTTACAAAGTTTTTTCCAGGGCTATTGTCGCCTCCCGCCTTGCCTCTGCGACATTTCACAACGCGGCACCTTTTCCCCTCCATGTTGGATCCAAACACGCCTCGGCTCTCTAACACAAGAGGCTGGGGGCTTTGGGTTATGATCACCCTTGAACTACAGAGGTGGCGGCTCTAGTATTCCCTTTGAAAACTAAATCCCGTCTCCGGCCCTTGACATCAAAAAAAGGCAGGAGATCAAGAGGAGGAGGAGGAGGTGGAGAAGGTGGTGGTGGTAGTAGGGGTGCTAATTAAAGGCATGGATTATTTATTTGCTTCGCGGTGGCATTTTGCTTGTTTGCCAAACAGCTGCTGTGGGCTGAGCACTGCCTTAGCTTGGCGGACTGCCTTACACTGGCTGTATTGTAGACACATATGGTCATACACACAAATGATCCTGCTCACAGATGCATTCACTGCTACACACATAGCAGTATTTCCCCGAGAATTTTATTCCTGTCAGGATGGAAAAACCTCTGAAAAAGTGTTATGATGGAACTCACACTGAATGTTAAATTACCTACAGTGTGGAGGCAGGTAGTGAATTTGAATTCGGTGAGACAGAACCTGGGTTCCATATTCTGAATTTGTGATGTTTTCAAAGTGACGACTTCTTATTTGCTTTTCCCTGATTCGTCCTTAGTGCTGGCTCAGCCAAAGTATGCCAGGTGTCTCAAGTGAATGATGTGAGATTTACTTATTGTCATGGTAACACTGACAAATTATAATTGGAGCGATCCAATGCAAGTTGCATGTAGGTCACTTGCCTCGGGGATCAGGTTTGGCATCGTGTGTAACATATCCTGTAGTCCAGATGGAATAAAAAATACAACTCGGTGAAGCTCTTTTGCTGCTCACACTGATTAAAAAACATCAAATCTGTGTCACATGTGAAGGGACTGAGAACTGGGACACTTTCAGCTGCAGTGTGGCTCTAGCCTATACAAGAGCCAACACTAATGAAATTCTTGTAGGTGGGTTACTGGCTTGTTCAGACAGGGAAGGACAGTTAGGACAGAGCTGTGTTAATTCTTTAGGAGGCAGCACTGCCTTTTTAGGAGTTTGGGGACTGTAAGAAACACCAATAATAAAACCATTTCTTAAAATATTAAAATATATTATTAAATATTATATAATAGACTCAATAAAAATACAAAATGACAGAGATAAAGGTGTAAGGTTTTTTTTTTTAATGTTTATTTTACTTCATTTTTTATTCATTTTTAACTAATCCTGTTAGGGGTCATGGGGGGGCTGGAGCCTATACCAGGTGTCATTGGGTGAGAGGCAGGGTTCACCCTGGACAGGTCACCAGACTATCACAGGGCTGACACATAGAGACAGACAACCATTCACACTCACATTCACACCTACGGACAATTTAGAGTCACCAGTTAACCTGCATGTCTTTGGACTGTGGGAGGAAGCTGGAGCACCTGGAGGAAACCCACGCTGACACAGGGAGAACATGCAGACTCCAAACAGAAGGGCCCCCTCACCCCAGGGTTTGAACCAGGGACCCTCTTGTTGTAGAGCTTAGATTCTCTGTCCGAGCCCAAAGCCAACCGTAATTTCTCGTCACTATCCTCGGGCTCAGACGGGTCAGGCTCCTCATAATTGACCTAGGCTATGGAACCAACTACTGATCACACCTGGGGGGGGCACATGTGAGTTGTCGAAGGTGACAACGTGTGTGTCGGCTTCGTCGTGTGTACCAAGTGCAGCATGATGCTGGTATATGACAACAAAAAGACGGGGACCTCGACACTTAAGAGGCCATGACGAAGGCTTGCCATGGAAAGAAAGATGAGAGTCAGCCTTCAATGTCCACGTTCGTATCCTTAAAAGAAATGTCAGGTTTAAACCGCGCTCAGGCTCATAATTACAGTTAAAGGGAAATTTCGGTTTATTTCAACCTGTCTCCTATCGTCCTAAATTTGTTTCAAGTGACTAGTGACATAAAAATAATAGTTAGCATGTTAGCCGTTAGCCTAGATACAGCCGGGACGCATAGTAGCGTCAGACCTG
>NC_065516.1:34126507-34155833 GCF_006386435.1 Epinephelus moara | reverse complement strand
CATCCAGACCTTGAAAATAAGGCTGCAACCGGTCCCATTCCTTGCAACAGAGGCATTCCTCTTCTGTGGGCACTGGGGCACAGCATTCACAGGTACACCACCAATCTCCAGAGCTACGCAGCCTTGCAGCAGCCATTCCTCCTCTCTCGTCCTCTACCTGTTGCGCCTCTCTCTCTCTCCTCCTCCGTTCTTCAATTGCACGAAGCTCTTCGTCAGTGTATTCTGGCTCAAATAAATAAGCGCGGCCATCAAACTCTGCAAAATCAAATTCCTCCTCCACAAAGTCGAAGTCTGGCAAAAAGTCAGCCATTATTCTACAAATCTTTCATAAAATAAATGAATGAACTTTTCAGGCTAAGCGTCGAGCCGGGCTCGGACAGAACATGCACGGGCTCGGGTAGGGTCGGGCTGTTTTTTTGGGCCCGATCTAAGCTCTATCTTGTTGTGAGGCAACAATGCTAAGCACTGCAGCACTGTGCTGCCCAATAATACAACAATTTCTAAATTATAATATTAAAATTATACATAATACAAAATGATTACAAAAATGATGAGACTAAATAAAAATGCAAAATGACGGAAAGTAAAGGTGTAAAGTTTTTAGTCATTGTGTAAAAATGTAGTGATTAAACACAGTGGGAGAAAAACTGTAATAAAAGTATAGCTGCATGTGGTGACTCAAGGGTTCAATCCAGCATGAACTGTTTGAAGTTGAAAGCTGCAAAGGATCAAGAGCTTTGATGGTTCACAATACCTGCATAAAGATAACTAACAAGTCGTATTACTTCAGACAGATGCTCATCCATTTATGTCCAAATTACTGCTGGGCCATGCTCTTTCTTAGCATCACTGTTCACACCTATTGATTAATTACAGATACATTTTTGGGGATGCTTCAATAGTTCGTTGAAGCATGCATTATTGTTTATAGTAATTCAAAAAAATCTATTGAGAATATTTGGACTAACTGGTTTTAAATCTTTTTTTTAATAAATAGTTATAGTTCATGAGCCACCTCCACTGACTGAGGTGTTACAGAGTCTGATGATGAAGGATCCCCTGAAGCGTTCAGTCTTGTAACACAAGGAAGTAAGCCGATCACTGCGACTGCGTCTCTGTCCTGACATGATGTTGTGAAGAGGATGGCTGCGGTTCCTGAGGATGGCCTGCACCTTGCTCCGTGTGCGTCTCTCCACCATCGTCCCCACTGAATCCAAGCTCCTGCTAAGTACTGAACCTGCCCTCTTAATCAGGTTGTCCAGCCGTGTCTTGTTCTTGTCTGTCATGCTGCTTCCCTAGTAGACTGCGGCAACCAGGAGTGCACTCACCACCACCGATTGGCAAACCATATGCAGCATGTCACTGAACATATAAAAGACCTAAGCTTCCGGAGGATGAAGAGCCAGCTCTGCCCCTTCTGGTAGACGGCTCTGTATTGGACGACCAGTCCAGCTGATTGTCCAAGCACTAGCCCAGGTATTTGTACTTTTGTACCACCTCAGTGTTCTCTCCTTGTATGTTGACTGGCTGGAAGGGGGAGGGCTTAGACCTGCACAGGTCCACAACAATCTCCTTCGTCTTGGAGGTGTTTAAAAAAAGGCAGGGGTTCTTGATGTATTTAAAGGTCCACAGTTTCTGAATTATTTTACTTAGTAAAATAGTTTCTTTATAGAAATATAGCGGAGGACCATAACAAGCTCTTAAACTAACACTCAAGGTCGTCGTCAGAGTTCTAGTTGGTTTTCTTGGTAATCTACTGAAAAGTGTCCCACACTTCACCCTGTACATTTTTGTGCTTTGAGCTCCAATGACCAAAAAGTTATATACCACACAGATACAACACATACAGAAACCCTACTGTGATATAGAGGTTGACTTGTCATAGCAAGTTGTATAATGGGAATTATCTGGGAGTACAATCAATAAGCAGCCACTGTCTGACTGTCCCAAAGTCATGCTCTGATCATTAACCGTTTGACACTGCTTCTCTTCTCCCCTTCTCATCTTTGTTCATTATCATTTGCTTTGCTGTAGCAATTAGTGTGTGATTTGTCCAAAGATATTGTAATGCAGGCACCGGTTTATAGTGATCAGTCGCTCTTGTAGAGTCCTGCTGCACTGACGGCAGCAGGACTCTGGCGGCATGAAGGGCTCTCGGCAGCTCTGATTAGAGTTCAGTGATTGAAGCTGTGACTTTGTACGGGATGCTTTAATTGTCAACTCTTCAGACCCCTGTCTCCTGTGATATCAGCTTCAGATGAAATACTACATGAATTCCCTTTTTCTGTTTATCTGGAATATCAGCCAGAGGAGGGACGAGCCGTACCTCTTTGTACCAGCTTTGCTGTCGTCAAACAGCCACATGATGTATATTCTGCTGAACTGCAGCCATAAAGGAATTTTAAGGGAATCCTGGTTGAATTTCCCCCTTAACTTCCCCAGATTCTCTTGAGTCTGTTGCTGTAATATCGAAGATTCAAAGAACATCTCAACATTATTGAGGAGTGATAAAAACTAGTAAAGTGCTTATCTATGACAGTGTATCTCAAATGGGGGTAAGACTTTGGCCCCGCTGTTGTGGTCCAGTGCTGTAATATGGAGATCAATACATTTAGACTTATCTGAGTAATAGCTAAAGGCATTTTTTGGGAGGTCACAATGACCCTGACCTTTGACAACCAAAATCTAATCAGTTCATTAAGTCCAAATGAAAGTTTGTGCCAAATTTGAAGAGATTCCTTCAAGGTGCTCTGGAGATACTGTGATAACGTAATCAGTTCATCACTGAGTCCAAGTGAACGTTTGTGCCAATTTTTAAAAAAAAAATCATCAAGGTGTTCTTGATATATTGTGTTCACATAAATGAGGCAGACAAGGTCACAGTGTCCTTGACCTATGATCACCAAACTTTAATGAGTTCATCACTGAGTCCAAGTGGACGTTTTTGCCAAATTTGCCCCTAAGGCACTTGTGAAGTATTGCGTTCACGAAAATGAGAAGGATGCAAGGTCACAGTGACCCTGACCTTTGACCACCAAAGGTCAGTTCATCCTTGAACCCAAGTGAACACAATTTGAAAAAATTCCCACAAAGTGTTCTTGAATATCAGGTTCACAAGAAAGACCTCGACCTTTGACCTCTGAATAAAAGGTTGAATGGTAAATGGACTGCACTTGTGTAGCACCTTTATAGTCTTCCAACCGCTCAAAGTGCTTTTACATTACGTCACATTCATCCATGCACACACACAGTCACACACTGGCGGCTGAGGCTACCACACAAGGTGTCACCTGCTACTCAGTAAGCATTCACACGCACTCACACACCGATGGAGCAGCCATCAGGAGCAATTTGGGGTTCAGTATCTTGCCCAAGGATACTTCGACATGTGGACTGGAGGAGCTGGGGATCAAACTGCTGATCTTCCTATTGGTGGACGACCCGCTCTCCCTCTAAGCCACAGCCAACCCAACCAAAATCCAATCAGCTCAGTGTTTAGCCCGTTGGGACATTTGTGCCAAATTTGAAGAGATTCCCTCCAGGCTTTCTTGAGATGGTGCACTCACGAGAAGGCAGAATGGACGGACGGAAACATAATGCCTCCGGCCACGGGTATCGCTGGCACGGAGGCATTAAAACCTTGATCTTTGAATTTAAAAAATGCTTATGTAGGACTAAACTGACATTAAAAAGTTAAGTAGAAACGTCCCTAAAGAACACCTCAACTCACCAAATTCAGAAGTGTTGCTTCCAGTGTCCAACATTCCCTGAACGCCTCCTGGGGCGAGGCACCACCCCTGTTGAGAAATACAAGTCGAAACAATTGCAAGAGCCAACACTTTTTTCAAATGACTACACTGTGTCAGGTGGAGCTCGACACAGCAGTTTGCAGCCTGTGTGCTGATGTGTGCACCAGATGCCACATATAAAGCAAAGACTGTCTGTGTGAAGGTGACGGTCACTGACTGTCTCTCCTCCGTGCACTGTGGTGAATCTGCACAATACAAACAGTCTTGTGCAGCTGAGATGTCCAGCGTGACCCCTGAGCCGATATTCAAACAGGAAGGAGCGGCAGAGTGTGTTATAATTGTACTTTAGCTGATTAATGCAACACGATACAGAACCAAGAGGCTGTTTGCTGTGTCAGGTAAGCAAGAGATCAATTATTAAGGGAGGCTTAATGCTGTGCTTTTCAGAGCTCTCTCTTCAGTACGGCTCATTATTGACCCTGACTGGCCAATTTCAGGACACTGAATTAGCAAATATTGCTTCTATACCTGCTGTAGTTTCATCAGATATATAAAAAAAACGCATCATCAAAACTAACCATAAATAACCCACAGCACACTGTGCCTGCCAAAAAATTAAAATATTATACAGAATTTTTTCTATTGCATCCATCCTCCATCTTCCACCCAGGAAAGGTCTCGATATTTGATCCCTGAGATATTTTATCAGCTCAGTTCAAAGGTGCTTTGTTGGTTTTTCCTCCTTTATGCGATCTCTAAATGTCAGCACCATGCAGTTTTGTATCTGGAAAAATAGATGAGAAATGATGGAGATGGAATATATAAAAAATTGGGGTTCATAGTGTAATGCATTATTTATTTTTCACATTCAGCAGCACATGAATAGAACGCAGCATGAGACAATGGCAGTGTCAGCCCACCATATTGTTTTCTGCAGCATGAAGATGAACAAAACAGCTTACACACACTGTTTATTAATTATTTTTATGTTTCAGATGTTTTATTGCGTTTCAGCTTTTTCTTTACAGTAGAAGCAGTGGTTTTATTGTGCTATCATAGACAAAGCACTCTCACACACACTTTCCACTTTCACTAGAATATTATTTTCCACTTGAATCAAATGTTTCTAAACTTCCTGGGCATCACACATGACAGTATCCAGGACACACGGAGGTGCTGTGTAGAACCTGAGCTTCAGATAAAACCCTGGCAATTCCTTATCAGAGGAACATGATCAATAATCTCAACAGAGAAACCTGACTCACGTTTGGATGTCAGTCACACACAGCACATGATCAATCTTATCAGGAAGCGGAGCTGCAAACATACCGACTCTTACTCGGAGAAACTGGGTCGATGGACGCAGCTGGTGTCAAGGTTTGGAGCCTTTTTGACATTTCGATTTCTGAAAATATTTTTGCTAACTTTGTTTCTTTACTGACTTTTCACGAACCTCCATCAATCCATTTGAGTCTGAATCATTCAGCCAGTCAGGTTTAAAGAGCAACTTCAAGAGTAACCAGTCCTCCTACAGTGGCAGCTTTATGCACATTATGCAACTATAACTATAAAATGAAAGGATGTTTTGCTGTCTTTTAATCTTCACTAGTGTTACTGGCTCACCCCTTTGCCCCTTAAAGGGCTGTGGGCATGTGGATAGTGATGGCCAAATGAAGCCTCATGAAGCATTTTCTTTATTTTCTGAGCCCACTAGATGGCGCTCATGGTTTAAAGAGAGAGGCTCAAAGAATGGCAGTTCAGTGTGCTTTCAACCTTTTGTTGGACAAAAAGCGCCATCTAGTGGGCTCAGAAAATAAAGAAAATGCTTCATGAGGCTTCATTTGGCCATCACTACATGTGGGTAACCTGTGAGGGTGCGCATGTACTCCATGGTGTGTGTGGAGGGAAGCAGCTCTCTCGGACTGTCATGGTGTCTAGATGAGCTCAGGGCTGCTGTTCACCAGAAAACAAGAAACATGGCCTGCTCATGAGGGTTAAGACTGCAATAAAGCCGTTGTTGGTGAAAAGCACCTGAACACCTCGCCTCCTTTCTTCTGCAGAAGCTAGAAGCTAGTTACCAGCTAATAACGAGCCAAGCTGAAATTAATGGTAATAAGCCAGCTATGGTTCAGAGCCGGTAAGCTGTCACTGAGAGGGAGGTTAACACTAGTTAGCAGTTATGGTTGCTCAAAGTACTTTACGTAGAGATAATAAACACAGATGTATTTAAATTGATTAAAGTCAAATTAAAGGCTTTAAGGAGAACACCTACATGTTGTCATATAGGAAAAAATGGCGTCCCTTTATCTATTCTTTACCTGTGGCTGTCCAACTGAACACATTTCCGCCATGTTAATAGAGCTGTAAGCGACATTCAGATCACATCTGTGATTCAGAGTCTACTCACAGTTTTTAACAAACAGGTGTCTGAGCTGGCGGCTAGCAGCTAACGGTGCTAATTCAATAAACAGTGCTAGCAATGGCAACAGTGCTAACAGAGCTAATATTGTTAATGCAGGGAAACTGGAAGGCGGGTGCAAAGCTTCCTTGATCTCATCGATAACCACTGTATGAGTGCAGCGCACAGCGGCGGTGATTTGCTAGCCAATGGGACCACTCACAGAGACTTGTCTCGTCTGGCACGGCTACAACAACATCGGACAGAGGGGCCCAGATTACAACACACACAGAGGAAGTGTGACTTGATTCTCAGGACTGTAGAGCTTTGATTGGCCCAAAAACTCTGGCCAACTCTACATGAACCCGCACAGTTTCTGTCCAAGTCTAAGCCTGAACCTTCTCCCTGTGTCGGCGTGGGTTTCCTCCAGGTGCTCCAGCTCAGGCAGAGAATCTAAGCTCTACAACAAGAGGGTCCCTGGTTCAAACCCTGGGGTGAGGGGGCCCTTCTGTTTGGAGTTTGCATGTTCTCCCTGTGTCAGCGTGGGTTTCCTCCAGGTGCTCCAGCTTCCTCCCACAGTCCAAAGACATGCAGGTTAATTGGTGACTCTAAATTGTCCGTAGGTGTGAATGTGAGTGTGAATGGTTGTCTGTCTCTATGTGTCAGCCCTGTGATAGTCTGTGACCTTCTTTCTTCTGTTCTTTCAACAGTCTGTTGTCGGTTCTGCGTCTCGTGCACAACAGGTTCGACAGAATGGGCTGTGACCCTCAGTGTGTCCTGTGACCCTCAGTGTGTCCTCGTCTTCCAGCTGCACAGCAGTCCATCGCTATGTGGCGCTCGGATGATGATCGTCGTCTCTGCTGCATGTTACGCACATCTCTCCCACTGCTGGGGAGGCAGAGGCAAACACTGCCAACCAAGTCATCTTGAAGCTTCTTTCTCTTTCTCTTTTTCATTTTCCATCCCTCTCTCACATGCACTCTGGTCCTCCACTCTACTGCTCCATTGTTCCGACACTCCCTCTGTCTATATAACAGTTGCCCCCCGCCGCCATCCTCTCTCCTTCCCTCTTGATTCAGTCCAATGCAACTCCTGCCATTTACTCGAGAGAACTGCCAGTTTTATTTTTTTTAAAAAAGGTAAATTGGTGCCCAGAGGAATATCAAAAAATTACAGCCTGGCCCAGCCGAGCAGGTTCGGCCTAGACGCAGCGGGTCAGGTTGAGCCCAGTTGGGTGCGGGCAGACAGTCAAAGCTCTACTCAGGATACCATCATATCTGCACCTTGCAAATAGTGGTTTGCTGCTCTATTAATGTTTTGAATGTTACATACAGAACCTTAAACACAGCTGGCATCCATTTAGCACTCAGAACCATATACGAATTTGGTTTTAACGGCCAACTTTAACTTGATTTTTATCGTTTTAACGTGGTTAGTAAATGCACGTTACATTTCCAATGGTGCTACCTGTATTATCTAACTGCAAAGATCCGCCAGATGACTCAAAGTGCCACATGACAGGTTGGAGAAAAAGGATGACTCAGGTCAAGCCTCTGTTCTACAATAACCTCAGTACCTCGATGCAATCTCTCATTCTCTTACGCTATTTAAAGGTGTCTCTGTTAACCAATCAAAAATCAATGCACTCTTTATCACCTCAATCAGCCGTTCCTCTTTCTTAACCCCAGCTGCCGATTTGCATCACATCACCTCTGGCCTCAGCACTTGCATCACGGCTCTGTCTGCATACCCACGGGTGTTATCTGTTACACAGCGTTCTCGCTCATGACTGGGCTTCGGTCTCAAATGAACATTTACATCTGAACGTTTGATCAATAAAGCTTTGAATCCCGAAACCCGTCTCTCTTGATATTAACCACCCGTTACAGGTAATAAGTTCATATGGCAGTTCGTTCAAGACAAAAAGAATTTCTTTCACCTTAAAACAACCCTGACAGATCTCAGATCTGGGGATAAGATTGTTCAGTGGTGTCACTTCTGTCTTCATCAGTTAGAATGCTGAGATATTAATGTTAGAGGAGCTGACAACATCTGTTTTTTCTGGAAGTGAAGCAGCTGTCATGTCACCTCCATGCCGAGTCGTCAACGTGACATCCGCGACTTAATTATTTGAACTTCCCTTCCCTCCTGTTTCCCGTCTCTTTCTCTCTGCATCACCCACTTGTGTCTCTTTTAGCTTCACCTTGTCTATAGATCAACCTTGCCAGGGCCCTCAAGTCTCCGACACATATCACTTTTGACTGGTGAATCAATAACTGAATTACTTTTATGAAACCAAACCACTAGAAGTGATGAGGGCTCTGCGGTTGCCTCAAGCCAACCACTTAACATTTTTAATCTCGCAGGAGTTCAGTATGGATCAGCCAGTTGGGGAAGAAGTGGAGGGAAATCAGACACCCGGATGTTTTTTAATTAGAGGCAGGAGCCAAACAAGCAATGTCAGCTGGGCCTCTTATCAACATTAGTCAGCAATAGTGAATGTGCGGGGAGGTTCAGGGGCACAACGTGCGATCGTACAGGTCACTTAAATAGACAAAACGATACATTAGCATTTTAGGCATTTGGCCGAAGCTGTTATCCACAGCAATTTGCAGGAAGCTGATAGACAGACAGACACTTAGCATGAGTGGGCAGACACAGACAGCCGGGCTGACAGACGAGTGAGTGATTCAGACTGCTGTACAGGAATCTGACATCCCAGTAAAGTTTTCATGATTTGCAGGCTGAACGACATCGAGATTGAAACCTGGTTAAATTTAGTCAGAAGGCAAAAATGATTCAGGTTCCTACTGGAGGTGTTATTTCAATGATTACATTTAAACATGGCATATCATTACCACACATTAACACTTTGAACTCGAACTTGAATAGAAATGTTCTGCCAGTGCATACATTGGTATTTTTGATTTTTTCCTTTTAATTTCTTGGAAAATCTTCAGATGCTTCATATCCCTAAAATCTATACAACCTATGCAAAAGACTTATGTAAGTTAATGAACCATAATAACTGATAAAAGTATTTAAATTGTGTCATTAAGTTAAAAAATATAAAGAATCTGATGTTTTTTCAACTGATTTTCAAAATAATAATACCAAAATAATAATGATGTAGAAACATGAAGAAAATATTTCTCAACACCACAAAAGTTATTTGAACTTTGTTCATCATTTAGTTTTTGGGATATGTCAATTTTTATTAGCAGAGTTTAAAGATGTTGTGATAGATTCATCATTCCTCTGTCAGTGTATTGTGGTTTGGTTTTGCACCACATGTAACGTAGTGCAATGACGTCATTATGAGCACACAATGTGATGACCCAAAGACAGAAGCCTTAGCTTTCTGCAGCACAGAGAATGAATATTTAAGCTATTATGGATTTTATTTTAGATCGATATATACAGAACATTATACTCCTGCGGCCATTATGTGGAAATTCCCCTGGAAAAATTGCAACGCAGGAATGTAAGGTGACTTAAAGTAATGTCTTGATGACAGGAAAGACAAAAGTCTTAGTTTCTTCCAAAGGAATGAATGCTCTTTCATTTCAGATTGATATATACAGGATGCAAACATCAACCTTCCACGGCCATTACGGGGTGAACCAGCATTATTACAGCAAAATATCCAACCAGGTCTCACTCCAAAGTCGTTGAAATCCGGTGCTTGGGCAGTGACTTGCGGCGTCAGACAGACGACAAAAGCAATCCTTAAACATTGGCATGGTACGCAGCCAGTTGCTGTTAAAATTTAATGGCGCTTAGCGATGTCCGGGGGAAACGTGGCGGGACAGTCCGAGTAGGGTGGGTGGGACTGGTGATGGATGGGTCCAACAAAGAGCTGTGTTTGTATCCCGTAGGCTTCTAAAGCCAAACCATGTTATTTGCTCCTAAACCCAACCATTTGTGTTTGTTGCTGAAGGAAAAAAAGACGCAATTGGCGGTGTTGTACTGACGTAGTGCTTTTATTTTGAAAGAGACTGTATGCAAACGTTTAATTTCCTGTGAAAACGGAAGTGTATTTTGAAAGAAGACAATGCATGTAACAGGCTGAAGTTGACACGTCATATTTAGATAGTGAAAGTCCATGACCAAACGCTGATATGTGACAAGGTGGGAATGAGAATGTGTTAAAAGCCACGTTTGCACGTCAGGTAAGGTGAGGTAACATCAGGCCATGACGAGGGAAGACAGAAGCCTTTGCTTTAGGCTGCTGAAAGAATGAATGCACCAGCTATTACAGTTCTCATATCAGATTGATTTAAACAGAATCAAGCAAACATCGATCTCTTGCTGCCGTCCAGGGACCATCCGTCTTTTGAGGGTTAATAACATCACTGATATGCCTGTAAAACTATGGTTATATGTACACTATCGCAGACGTATGAAAAACTAAAAAGCTTTTCAAGTTTTGACCACCGAATGTTTTTGACTTGACTGTTTGCCTACTGGGAATAACAATGTACAATACTAATTCCAGCCTGAGGTTTCATTTACAAACACTGCACACACACAAAGCCTGACAGAGGCGTATGCCACTTCCCACGCATGAGGAAATTGACAACACACATGATGAGTTGGATGCCTGATTGTAGAAACTGTAGAAAAAAGTTTTGGCACACACCATTTTTGGCTTTTGTCCAGAAGTACATTTTTAGTATGGAACTTACACACTGTTTTATAAATGAGACCCCGGGTCTTCTAATAAGAACAACAGCATCAGTCCTTTCAGGCAACTCACAAAGACCTATAGTGTCTGTAGTCATTATGACTGGAGCAAAGAAGGAAGTCGATGTATGGGTGATCGGTGCAGAGAAATGGGCTTCTGGTGTGAATGGCCAGGCAATGCTAATGGCCAGCTGTGCGACAACTGCTATATCGGGTCGCTTATGCATCCAATGTAAACATGGTGTTATACAGCTGTCTATCACGGCTTGTTAACTACGGTCAAACTATCGAACTAGGCAGCGCTGATTTAATTTGAATCAAAATTCTGTTACTGCATTGCCTATTCAAGTGTTTTCAGAAACATATTTTGGTGCACTGTTTAGCTGTAAAATGAAAAAAGTCGGTCCAGGTGGTGGGATGGCCAAATGAAGCCTCATGAAGCATTTTCTTTATTTTCTGAGCCCACTAGATGGCGCTTTTTGTTCAACAAAAGGTTGAAAGCACACTGAATAACCATTCTTTGAGCCTCTCTCTTTAAACCATGAGCGCCATCTAGTGGGCTCAGAAAATAAAGAAAATGCTTCATGAGGCTTCATTTGGCCATCGTTAGCCACACGCCCACCGCCCTTTAAGGGGAAAAGGGGCGAGCCAGTTACACTAATGAAGATTAAAAGACAGCAAAACATCCTTTCATTTTAGAATTATAGTTGCCAAAGAAAATGCTTCATGAGGCTTCGTTTGGCCATCACTAATGGGCAGTGCCTGGTGTGTCACTTGACTATTACCAACATTTTTCTCATTCTACAGCTAAACAGTACACTAAAATATGTTTCTGAAAACATCTGAGGTGAGAAATAAGCAATGATGTGACAGAATCTTGATTCAGATTTGATCAGCGCTGCCTAGTTCGACAGTTTGACCACAGTCATGAGCAGTGATTGCCATGATTGGCAGCTGCGTTAGCGACTCCTCAGCTCTGACTGGTTGTTTTCAGTGTGGTAGATTCCAGCAAATACTGTTGGAGGCGGTACGAGGAGGCAGAGGGACATGATTTTTTTTCCACATACTATCTGTGTTGTATAATACTTTGTGGATAAAGGAATAGTTTCTGTAAATATGACAAAGTTAACAACATAAAAGTTTCCAACTATAGCTTTAGCTTTTTGTGATTTGTAACAGTTTTGGAAGTCACACATAAATGATGTCATTGCGCTTATTGCGGCATCAGACCAGAAAATGCCTCAGTGTGTTATTTGCACTGCCAAACGATGCATTTTGTTGTTTCATGTAGAGGACTTGTTGGTCATTTGTATGCAACCTAAATGCATAAGTGGCTGTAGGAGCTATCTCTAACATAGAGGTCAATGTAATATTGTTATTTGTGTAGCTCTGTGTTGGTAAAGCCCAACATCTTTTCTCATTAACCTGACATTGCTTTATATTTTCAGATCATTTAGGAATTTATAAACATGAGTTGTTCCGACTTTACGTTTTTTCAGTAGTGTACTGCTGAGTGTTCACTCATTCATTTAATTAAGTTTCTCAAGAACATGATCAGCATATTAGCAGACTTCCCAGCATGCAGTAAAAACTCTCCTGAGACACCTCCTTTTTTGTCGTTTGAAGAAAGCATCAATGTGTCTTTGTTAAGATTAGTCGCGGCTGTTTCCTTTCATGGTGGAAACAACGTGTTAAACAGTCAGTGGGAGCAGCCTCGCATGTTGTCTTTATACTAACTAGTGTAAAGTGGCTCCAGCAGGAGCAGCTGCATTTTTAAGTTGTTTGTGTCAAATGAGGAAAAGGTAGAAACGGGTGTTGATTTAACTAAATTTCTCAAGTTCAGTGAACTTAACTCTGTTGGTTTTCAAAACTCATGAGACAAACTAATCATATCATCATATGCTATTTTTGAGGAGACTCTCCTTCCCCCCAAAAAACACCTGTGCTTGTTTGTAGAAGCAGCTTCGCATGACCCATATTTACATTTATTGTTAGCTGGTAACCTTTATGGCTGCAGTATTTATGACGGGAGCAAAGAGAGAAGTCAGGGGAGATAGTATAATGCTGATAATAAACTGACAAAAACATGGAAACCTTTAAAAAGTTGCATTTAGTTTTCAACAATACTTCCCTCTACCGACTTGGATTGGTTCAAACAAAGTGGATCTGGAGAATGGACTGTGAATAAATAGGGTCAGTGTAAGTTGGTCAAGTATATCAAGGGAAATTAACTGATTTGTGGCACGTTTTTCAATAACATTGTTCTTAATTGTTGGACGAGTATTTCTAAGTCAGAAGGCTCAAGTCCAAATTAACTCACGAGTCATTGGTGTTAAACTTCAAATTGAGTTGCAAGTCTTTTTTGATTCAAACCGGTTTCACTCCAAAGCTTGAACCACCGCTTGGTCAGTGACTTCTGGCATCAGACACCAACAAAAAAAGCTGTTCTTTCATATCGGCATGATAAGTGGCTGCTCGCCGTTATTGTTTAACATCGCCCAGAAGCGTCAGGAGGAAAGGCAGAGGGACATCAACGAAAGCTAAGGCAGCGGATGTCTGACTAGAGCAGGTGGGATGAGTGGTGAATGGGTTTAATAACACCAGGCTTGCTGTAAGATTGTAAAGCTAAACCTGCTCTTTTTTTCCTAAACTCAACCACGTGCATTTGTTGTTGAAGAATGAAATGAAAAAAGTGGGTCCAGGTGGTAGGCAGTAGTGATGGCCAAATGAAGCGTGATGAAGCATTTTTCCTAAACCCAACCATGTGCGTTTGTTGTTGAAGAATGAAATGAAAAAAGTCGGCCCAGGTGGTAGGCAGTAGTGATGGCCAAATGAAGCGTGATGAAGCATTTTTCCTAAACCCAACCACGTGTGTTTGTTGTTGAAGAATGAAATGAAAAAAGTCGTCCCAGGTGGTAGGCAGTAGTGATGGCCAAATGAAGCCTCATGAAGCATTTTTTCCTAAACCCAACCACGTGCGTTTGTTGTTGAAGGAAAAAAATATCGGTGTTGTACCGACACAGTGCATTTATTTTGGAAGAGACTGTATGCAAACTGTACATTTCCTGTGAAAACAGAAGTGTATTTTGAAAACAGACAATGCATGTAACAGGCTGAAGCTGACAACCCAAACCCATCATCCAGACTGGTAGGAGCGGCAATCTAGGAAATGCTCCTGTGGGTCATATTAGAGGGTGGGAACAAACGACCTGTGTGGTCGTATAGGTTAGAGGACTTGGTGATTTAGAGGTGAGCGGGGCTTTGGTTTACCATCAGCTCTTTATCTGCCTGTCAAAGTGTTATTTCCAAACAGTAAAACAAGCCTCACAGAACCAGTAATGAACCTTTTAGAAGAGGACGAGCCATAGATTGAAGTGGTTACGTCTCTGTGAGCACGCTGGAAGATTATAACCTCTGTGTGAACCAAACCATCACTCTCACCGACCACTCTCAGACTCTTCACACTCTATGGAAATGCTTACCGAAGGACAGCAGTAATTTTATATGCGGCTGTATTTTGTAATGTAATGAAATAAATCTATAAGCTTATTCACTGCGGATGGGCTGACTCTTTCCTCTCTGGGTGGTGAAAATATTACAACCCTATGGAGGAGGTCTGGGAATAATCATGGATGGGCCAGTATTGCAGTGCATGTTCAACAATGATAAAAGCTCATCTTATTGGAGTGTTGACACCGAGCACACACTTTCCCTCTACTACAGCTGTAAATTAACATAGCCTAATTAATTAACAACATGGCGCGATTAAAAATTGTTTTGTGTCAAGTAACCTGAAAATTCAATTAAAAAGAGATAACACTTGCAACTGCTACACCCCCCATCCCCCACCCCCCCAGTGAGCCAGCATGTGTAACCCAAGAAATGTAATTATGACAAAACCAGTGTGATGAGCCCACTCATCAGGCCGGTTTATTTACACGCACCTCCCTGGTACCAGGTAGGAACCCTACTGTCTGCAGAACAGCCTGAGGTCTCTCAGTGTGGACGTTCTGGACGTGGTCAGAATGTAATCTGGAGAAGCAGAGTCCCCACGTGAAGATGGAGCTTGCACTTGGACGCTGTTTTTGTTGTTTGGCCACACACTCTCATATGGTCTCACTTCAAAGGTGCTCCTTTGGGTAGAGATGTGAAGAGTGTGCAGGTTCAGGTGCTGATCTGGAGCCACCATGTTGTTTATATACATATACTGTAAATGCATGTGTGTACACAAAAAAAGTGCAAAAAAACCCATTTACTTCCTGTAAAATCTGCAGTGACAGTTGTGTATTTTCATTGGGTCAGCAGGTTGTAAATACAATACGTCCAAACAATTAGACATGCGCCTTAAACATATGGGAAGACTTGGTTCTTCGATGACACAGGGAATTAGTCTTTGTTGTCCGCTCCAGTGATCCACGCAGCACACAGGAGCTCATTCATCAAACTGTGATGGGGAGATGAGGACAATGAACCTCTCTGCATCTGACTTGTGAAACTGTCACACAACATCAAAATGAGCAGTGATTGGGATCCAGATTAACAAATTTGATTCAGCTGAGTGAAATAAATGCATTACACCAGCCACTTATTTACATATAATTTACATATGACACAGCCTAATGCCCGTTTGGCTACTCCCGGCCTACTAAAAGGATGGCTGGCACAGCAGAATTAGCATAAACTGGATGCAAATAGAACAAAGCTGAACATCTATCATAGTTACAGGGCTTCAGGATGGGAACTGGCCCACATGGTAATGTCTCATGAGTTAGCTTCACTCCAAACTTACATGATTTTTTTCTTTATTAATGGTTTACCTTGTGAGTTCTTTGAAATACGCCTACACACAAACATGGGCTATTACATTCAATTGATTTTATTTCTACTGGACTGGACTGAGGAATGGACAATTTTATTTTAATTTAATTTCACTTATGCACTTATTCTTAACTTATTTTATTTCATGTCTATTTTATTACCACTGTGTTGTTGATGAGGGGACATGTGGTTGTTGTTTTTTTGTCTTTTATGAGCTGCTACACAGCTGAATTTCTCTTTGGGGATAAATAAGGACGCATTCACACTGGCGCTATTTGGTCCACTTTAAACGAACCCTGGTGCGCTTCCACGGATAGTTTGGTTTGTTTGGAGTGGTGTGAACGCTCATTCGAACTGTGGTGCGGACCAAATGAGCGAACCCTGGTTTGCTTGAAAACGGGAGGGTCTCGGTTCATTTGCAAGTGAACCCTGGTGCGGTTCGCTTACAGTAGAAAATGCAAACGGACTATCCAGCGAACCAAAGAGAGGAAGTGACATAGAGCGCATTGCCCTTTGGTGTTTAGTGTTTTCGGTCCTGAGCCGTGTTTTCTTCTTCGTGCTTTTTTTCTTCCTGGTCACTGGTTGTTCAAGCAATACCGCCCTCAAACGAGCAGCTGTTGTAACTGTGTGACGTTGTGAAAGTGAACCAAACCAAATGAAGGTGTGAAATTTTTCGGCATTCCTGCCCAACTGAACCAAGTCCCCCGGACTATCCTGGTGTGAATTCGCCCTAAAGTCTTTTGAATTCTATTCTATTCTATCTACATAGTATGAAACTACTTTCCCAGAGAGTTGACAGCCATGCTAGCTGCTCTGTGGAGCTGTACGTTGTCTTAATTCACTTTTACAGTCTATGGTCTCAATACATCCATGATTCTTAGCAATGTGATGCTTTGAGCTAAGTGCCAATGTTGTCATGTCAACAACAACAACCCTAACACACAGTACTACTAAAGGTGGGCCAGTGCTCACTGGTATGCAGTACCGGCACTTTTACATTTTACTCTGATGTACCCTGACTTTTTACTTTGACTGGCATTCTCACAAGCTACGAGTACTCTTTCATAATGGCCCTAAATAAACTGCATTACCCAACGGGCACTGGCAGCACTACATACCCAGGGAACACTATGTTATGCTAACCTGTCCATGGCCTGGCTCTGAAAGGGCAAAACAAAGAGAACAAGAACAGAGTCAGAAGACCAGACAGAGCTTCAAAAGTCCAGTCATATGTTAGTAAATGCATGCCAGGAGCAGCAACCTAACATTTGTGCCACACTACAGGTTCAGGGCCTGATGATCACATTTGTGATTTGGTCTGGCAATGTCAGGCCAGAAGGACAGGGGCCCAAGTATACTTTCCTGTGGCACACCGTAACTGCATGGGGCCAGACTGAGAGACTATTTTGAGTCCTGAGTATTAGAAGTCAGTGTCTTAAAGGGGAACTCCACTGGTTTTACAAAGTAAAGTCTGTTACAGGTGTTGGGGAATACTATAAAACAGTTTAACGCCTGATAAAGTCTGATAAATGTCCTCAAGTGATGTCACTTGAGTCAGTGATGGTTGGGTCTGAAGACTACGACTTCATAAATGATTTGAAAAAATCTGGGAGTATAGAGTCAGAAAGAAGTGAGCACGGACCTCTGTAGCCTGCTACATTAGCTGCTACTAGCATAACACATGTAACCTCCCGTCCATCAGTGGCGTAGTTTTCTGGGTGATGTAGGAAATAGATTTTGGAAAGACAAGAGAAGGCATGGAATAAATAAGATGATATGTTCTGCTGCATCAGTTTTGATCTTTTGTTTTTTAATTGTCTGTCATGACACTGACTATGTTAAGGAAGTGCAATGCTAAACTTCTTTATGCATGGCAGAGGCTGTAAAATGTATTTTCCTGAGACCATTTTTTTTCCCTCAGAGAGGATTCGGTGCTACAGCAAAGGCAGAATTGTTCAATATTGAGTGTGATGTGGCAGTGAAGTGTACATATGGCACTTTTGAATGTATGATGTATGAATAATAGCTAGTGTCTGTGTGCCGTCTCATATGTAAAGAAAGAGAGAGGAAGTGTTTGAGCTCCTCGGCTTGTCATCCACTTTATGCCAGGAGTTTCCTCACATGTGCAGTTAACTCTGCAGGGAAGAGGATAGGGTTTCTAGTGTAGGCGTCTGGTGACAGAGAACAGGCCCTGGGCCTTTCTGTTGGTTCCACTGTTTGAGCTTACCCCAGAGAGCAGAAGGGGGGAGGAGAAGGACCCTCTGCTGCTCTGGAGAGCCAGCAGGCACACGGAGGGGAGCGAACAATCAGTTATACTCCAAGAGGTGTTTTTACATCTCAGGGTGAAATGACTGCCGGCCAATTGGGACTCTGTTTTAGGCGCTCAAACATAATAAACAAGACTTGTCTGGTCTTGTGGTGAGATTTTGCAGTCAAATGTGACAATGTGAAAATATAAAACTGTCACCTGTCATGGTTTCAGAATTTTACTTGGTCCTGAATTCTCAATTAAGCTTTTTTTCTGCTACGTATTAAATGTGTCCAACGGTAAAGGATCCGCCAAAGTAAAGTGTGGCTCTCAGAGGACTGAAGGCTGATTGGATTACCCTCCTCAAATGACACTACAAGAGTCTACTTCAGTCATTAAGTTTGTCAGATTGTAGGACGATTTTTCCCCATTTTTAATAATCATGGAACAGCAACAATCTGCAACAATATCAGCCATAATTTCAAGTTTTTTATTTTAAGATAATAATGTACTCCAAGTTAATTCCAGAGATCTAGGAACATGGGAACATAGCTTTAAAGCAAATCATAAGGACAGAGGGATGTCGTATGCTGTAAAGCCCTGTGAGGCAAATTGTGATTTGTGATATTGGGCTTTATAAATAAAATTGATTGATTGATTGATTGAAATCAATTTACATGGAGATAAAACGGAGAGTAAGTGCACTGGAAATGTAAATAATAATCCCTGTGATGTTTATTATCAGTATGATCTTTAAATGCTTCTAAAGGATGCTTCCTGGTTCAGCTGTAGCATTAGCATCCATCAGCATCAGTCGCCGTGATACAGTTTAAACTAAAAATATGAAAGGAGTAAAGCTGGATGAGGTGTCAATATCAGTTTTTAAACCATGATCTGGGTGAATATTCAATTCTGAATGGCTGCAGTGGGTCGGTGATAATGGGCATGTCCTTAGCGGTTCAGGTGAAAGTGTCTGTTCACTGCTCCACATTAATGTGCCGGCTACATTTATAACACTTCAGTGCCTCATCCTGTGAACACCCCAGGAGGTAGTGATGGCCTAATGAAGCCTCATGAAGCATTTTATTTATTTTCTGAGCCCACTAGATGGCGCTTTTTGTTCAACAAAAGGTTGAAAGAACACTTAAATGCCATTCTTTGAGCCTTTGTTTTTAAACCATGAGCGCCATCTAGTGGGCTCAGAAAATAAAGAAAATGCTTCATGAGGCTTCATTTGGCCATCACTACCAGGAGGGAGACTGTGACACACACCGTTGTACTGCACTGCCCCTCTGACCTTATACAATCATCTCACATCTCGTCTGCTATAACTCTAATAAATCATGATACTGATTTGGGGACAATGACATCGGTGGATAGCCAGCCACTCTGGTTGTTAAACATACTGTCAGATTATGTTTACTGTATGTCAACTGTATGCAGTTTATTGACTTTGAATCTTGCTAGCATAAAATTAGCTTTCTGGCTAATGGCTAGGCCAAAAGGTTTCATGAGCTACACTAGACTATCTCACTGTCATAAATCAGTTCAGGAAGGAACCAAATGCAGAGCAGCGGGCAGGTTGAAGTTTTAACAAAAAGCAAGCTTTAATAATGCTGGTGAAAAACATCCAGAACAGGCAGGTAACAGAGAGTCCAAATGACAGAAGAACCAAAAGTAACCGAAAACTAAATGAACTAAAAAATGAACTACAAATCCAAACAGTACATAAGACACCAGGCAGGAAACAGAGAAGAGAACGGCAACAGGAACAAAGTGATGAGTACAAGGAATGAACGCAGACATAAAAAGTTGGCTAAAAACAGAGTTCAAATGACGTTTTTCCAAACAACTTTTTATGTCGGGGCTTCAGGACACTTGGATCACTACGGACGAGCAGTATGGAGATATTTTGTGGTTTCAATTATGTGTTTTTGGACGTTTGAATCTGGGGCGCCGTCAGCCTCCATTAGGTGGAGTTGTGTTGCTACCTCCTCTCCCCTTGGATCTCTGCAAGTGATGTGAGGACTCTAAAACTTCACCTGAGCCTCCCTCGGCATATGGGTGAGTAGATAATGGCTGAATTTTCATTTTTGGGTGCACTATCCCTTTAATGTCTAGGAGTAAAAACTCAAGATCCCTACAAAACTATATGAACTTTTTCTAAACCAAACTGTTCCATTTGCCTCTTCCACCGGAGGTTTGTCCAAAGATAAATAAAGATACAGTATGGTGACAGCTGATTGACAGATGATTCACTTTACATGATAGTAGCCTACACCTTGGCTGAGAGGCGGGCTACACTCTGGACAGGTTGCCAGTCAATCATGGGGCTGACATATAGAGACAGACAACCATTCAGGCTCACATTCACACCTACGGATATTTTAGAGTTGCCAATTAACCTGCATGTCTCTGGACTGTGGGAGGAACCTGGAGAAAACCCACGCTGACAGAGGGAGAAAATAAAAAACTCCTAATGGAAGGGGCCCGGGGCGTTATCGCATCAATTACAATTAATGAAAGGGAAATGTAACAGCCAATTTTAAGTGTGGATTGATAACAACTAAATATCATTAACACATTCTGCTGGTCTCTTATGAACTCAGGTGCTCTGCGATGCAGGAGCAGAGAAACAAAGTGAAATAGAGGCATTAACGGCATCATTTACTGTGAAAGAGCTTGTTTCCTAAATGAAAATGGTCAGGAGTGTCTCTAAATTAACGCACATTCTCAAACACAAGAATAATTGATAGATCTCATTCTATGTGTGTATGTATGGTTTAAGCACAGGGCATGCACAGTTGATAAATGAGGCCTCTGCGGGATGTTCTGCTGCTGTAGTCCATATTCTTCCATGAGCATTTTGTTCGGGAAAACTTTTTTGAAAAATGTAGGCTACTGGCTGTTCCCTGCACGTCCTTCCTGTTATCCTTAACAAGTCTGGCCAGCCTCCTCTGACCTCTCCTGCTGACAAAGTGTTTTAGCAACATAAACTGCTGCTAACTGCGTTTTTTTGTTTGTTTATCACATCATTCCCTGTAAAGTGTAGACACTCTAGCGAATGAAAGTCCCAGGAGTTTCAGCCGTTTCATGACACTGAAGCCCTTGTGTCTGGCACCAGCAATCACACCACATTCAAAGTCACGTAGATGAGACATCTGGCTCATTTTGAGAAACAGTAACAGAACCTCTTCACTGTGCCTGCGTGATGGCTGTATTGAGCTGCAGCGACATAATGTGATGTTTGGAGGAGCAGGCTGTTTGCTTTACCAGGCAGGTGTTACTAATGAAGTGGCTACTGAGTGGATATTACACTGAGGAAGGATACAACAGCAGAGCGAAATGAAAGTGAATCAGACTGTTTGTCTTGCAAGACATGTCCGTGTCTTGCCATCTAATAACTTAACTTAAATAGGGTCTCTTAAACATACCCCATTTCCCCATCATTTTCCATAAGACCATTATCATGCTATACCCAATGAATTTGAATAGCAGCCCATCAAAAACACAGAGTAATCACACTGCAACCTTTTGGCTTATGTTTACAATTATATTTATCATGTTGATATGAGCATAGACAGTGTTTCTCTTGACATATTGCTCTACCAATAGTAATTCATTACATAGTGACGGGTTTGGTGACCTGTCAGTGTTTTTCCAGTGACTTTTTGTCCATCACGATCTGTCACTGTTTTTACTGAGACATCGCTGCGTCTCCTGCTGTGATAGTGCCACCAAATGGATATTTTAAGCAAAACACCATGTTTTCCTAACTTTAACCAAGTGGTTTCGGTGCCTAAACCTAACCACACATTAACTACAGCGTTGTTAAAACTGAAGTTTCAATATATCCGCCACATAATAATGTATAAATGTGGTTTGCAGAAATGTACAATGCCAACGGTTCTTCTAGTGATACATAATGCAAGGTAGCATTGGAGCCTGTCACTAGACGAAACCAGACATGGGAAAAATGTCATGGTATACTGAATATATGTGTTTCGAAAGCTAATTTAGTCGAAATGACCTGGCCCAGCATCGGTGTAAACTCGGCATGCTGGATAAAATTAGCCAGGCCGTGCCTCAAAATCAGGTCAAGTCAGCTGGCCCCATTTGGCTGCCCACGCTGTCATGACTGGGGCGTTTTAAAAAATGACCTGACCCAGCATCGGCCCAAGCTCGGTGTGCCAGATGAATTAGCCAGGGTGCATCCAGTTGCCCTACTCAGCTGAGACTTGGCATTAATGATGCTCCAGAATCGGACCAAATCACCTAGCCAGATTTTGGCTGCCATCACTGGACCATTATCAAAAATGACCTGGCCCAGCATCGGCCCAAACTTGGCATGATGGAGGCAATTAGCCAAGCTGCGTCTGGTTGTCTGTCTCAGCTGAGACTCGGCATGAATGACGCCCCAGATTTGGGCCAAATCAGCTGGTGGGATTCTGGCTGTCAACACTGCCATCACTGGGCTGTAATCAAAATGACCTGGCCCAGCATCGGCCCAAACTTGGCATGCCAGATGAAAGTAGCCAGGCTGCGTCCAGTTGCACGACTTGGCTGACTCGGCATGTTTGACGCCCCAGAATCGGGACAAATCAGCTGGCTGGATTCCAGCTACCGACGCTGCCACTGGGTTAATCTCAGTGATTGTACTGTAGACAGTTGGTCGGTCTAAACCATTTCTTTCTGGGTCAAGGTTTAAGCAGGTGACCACCTCATGGAGTTGATATCTGTTATGCATGGTTGGCAAGTTTCCATTCTAATTTAGTGCAACTTTTAACCATATTTCCAGAAAATCGTCCAAAGAAAGTTTGAATTAAGATGTGTTTCCATCCTCTATGGATACAAATGTTTCATTGGACCCAATGTTGTTATTTCTTAATAGAATATCTTTGAGTGTTTCCATTTCATGAATGACAGCTTTTTCAGTTACATCACAAGGGGAGCAGATCGTAGAATGAAGCTCTGGCAAAAGTTCAGTCATGAAGTTTATACTTTTGCATGCTTAGGCTCTTAAGTTATTTTTCATACCATCTGCCATTCACTCCGTGCATGCATGTTCACTCACAGTTTCATGCTATCATTAGCGGGGGCTGTCAGTTGATACATCAGCTGTCTGTCAGCTGATCACAGTTAACCAGTTGCACAGCAAAACATCGCTGTCTGTAGCCTATCATCTCACCTCCTCCTTTTAGAGTTTCCTTTCTGCCTATAGTTCTGTCATGCTGTGTTTGTGCACACCCTCCACTTCCCCACCACTGTCTCCTCTTCGCAGATTCATCATCCTCATCAGCCTCATCAGCCACCATACTTCTGAGTCGAATTGACACCGTACCTGCGCCGCCCTAGAAATACAACCATAGGTTGCTGCAATGCAGACCTCTTGTTTGATTTTTTAAAAGTGAAAACCATTTCCCTCAGTGGAAACAAAGTTTTATTTCACAGATAAGAAACAACAAATTGTGAAGACAATAAAGCCTCCACAAAATATTATTTTAAGTCTTGTGTGTGATTTATACTGGCTTTTTATGAGTAGAGGAAATCTCTGCTAGTCGCTAAGCTATTTATGCAATTGATGCTAATAGTGTAGCATTAGGTTGTTGTATTTGTGGGGATATCATGTCAAGTAAAAGACATCTGCGAACCTTGTGAGCTGTAATGGAGCTGAATTTTTAGCGTTACCTTTGTTAAATGTTGCTGTTGTCCCTGGCTTCATATGAGTGGAGGAAAAGTCCGCTAGCTGCTAGGCTAATTTGCACAATGTAAAACACCATATGCTTGTGCTAAAAATGTTAGCGTGTTGTACTTATGTGGAAAATGTGTCCAGCAAAAGACAGATGCTTTGTCTGTGAATGCTGCGAGTTATAGTGAAGCTGATTTGTGTACTTGTGTTTGAAACTGTCTCTATTAAGCCATGTTTACTGTGTGTTTAATGTGTGTTTTGAATCAATTAACTTCACAGTACTTCACAGAAACCCCACCACCAACTAATGTTAAGGAGATGACACTGACACACCGCTGCTGAACTATAAATACTCGACGGCATAGGCTACAGCGTAAAGCTAACGCACAGATATCAATCTGCCTTCAAGGTCAACAGCCAACATCACCACAGTGTCAGGACTCCATGGAGGGATTTATCTTGCTGCTGCTCAGATGCTCCTTGATTACAACATCTCCCTGTGGAGTCTAAGCACCATAGTCTTCTGTCAAACCTTAATCATCAGTTAATCCATAACTCGCAGTTGTAGTAAATCATTATTTTACTTTATTCACTGTCTCCTGATTGAGATCGAGTTAACTCTTTATATCCTCAGCGGTGATCTTTGGAATACCTAATGACCTCTATCACTGTGTTGCAGCACCCATGCAGAAAGGTATAAAACCAATAGCTTTGAATTATGATAATTAATGAAATTTGGTCGGAATTGTTGAGCATGATAGAAAATTATAAAAGCATAAAGAGTAAAGCTTGTAAGCAGACGTGTCCGGGAGCCTCTGGGTGTAAACACTGTGGGGATAAATATTGTCTGGCTCTCGTATGGCTGTAAAACTGAAACACTTGGCCCGTATTTTATGACATGAGCACACACTATGTACTACATTAAGAAATTAATTCCCTGCAGAAAGAAAAATACTGGCCCTCTAAAGTCAAGCCTGACTCATTTAGTCGCAGAAGATGAATTGCGTCGGTTATGACAAAACATACAACCTACATATCATTTGTGCAGCGCCTGCAAATGTTGTATCACTCTTTATGGCTGATTCAGGCTGAGTAGAGTACACCAAATAAATCATGGCAAGTCGCAGCCGTTTGCATGAATTATTGAATTTAATTTCTTAAGGCTCATGTTGTGACACAGTGGTATTTGGCTTGTGTGTAAATGGATTCACAATAGAGGATTGCTCACTTGTAACACTCTCTGATGCTCTCCACTGGCTTCTTTCCTCATGACCTCACGTCTGTCTCACCTCTGTAGCTTCTTCTGCTGGCTTTGTTACTCTGCCTTCTCACCTGACAACTTAATCCTCATCACGTCGTCTGTTTTTCTAACAACTACTCATATCTGTTTTATGATGTAACCCTCACTACATACACACACTAACTAACAGCAATGTAAAAAAGACTGGCTGCTTTTCAGATGTTATTAATTAGGCACAAACACCAGTGAAGTGAGCCATGCGCCTTTCTTTCTACCAGTGTGTCTCTCTCCTCCATGCCAATGCTAGCACAGCCAAGATGCAATGGGTGATCATATTTGAAAAATAGACTGATGCACCTCAGATTAAAACTACCAATTAAAGGAAAATGTGAAAGCTTTAACTGTCTGTCATTTCCTAAGGTATGCCTATACTGTATATTTAAATCCAAATTATGATCTTTCCCGAACTCAAACCGATTTGTATTTGTGAGTTAAAACTGGAGTGTGCTGTTTTCTGGAAAGGCCAAAAAATGGCAGAATTTGAAAATATACCCTCTAGTGATGGCCAGATGAAGCCTCATGAAGCATTTTCTATATTTTCTGAGCCCACTAGATGGCGCTCATGGTTTAAAGAGAGAGGCTCAAAGAATGGCAATTCAGTGTGCTTTCAACCTTTTGTTGGACAAAAAGCGCCATCTAGTGGGCTCAGAAAATAAGGAAAATACTTCATGAGGCTTCATTTGGCCATCACTAATACCCTCCCACTGCAGATCTTCCTTCTTCACCTCTCCAACACATTCTCACTCCGACCTCGTCACATATCACCCCTTGGTTTCCACGTCAACATAAGACGTCCAAGGTACCCTGGGTGTTGACGTTCAGTTTTTACAGGAAATATACAGTTTGCATACAGTCTCTTTCAAAATAAAAGTGCTATGTTGGTAAAACACTGGGGATTTACATTTTTTTCCCTTCAACAACAAACACACATGGTTATGTTGGGTCAACAAATTCTCACTCTGATGTCTTCACATATTGACGTTTGGTCATGGACTTTCCACGTCCACATATGACGTCCAAGGTACCCTGGGTGTGTTGGTTGTTGACGTTCTGGGACGCCGTGTCAACTTGGTCATGGACTTTCACTATCTAAATATGACGTGTCAACTTCAGCCTGTTACATGCATTGTCTTCCTATCTAAATATGACGTGTCAACTTCAGCCTGTTACATGCATTGTCTTCTTTCAAAATACACTTACGTTTTCACAGGAAATTAAATGTTAGCATACAGTTTCTTTCAAAATAAAAGCACTACATTGGTACAACACCGCAAATTGACGTTTTTTTTTTCCTTCCTTCAAAACACACATGGTTAGGTTAAGGTAAAAAGAACAGGGTTTGGCTTGAATCTTATGGGCTGCGAACACCGCGCTCTCGGATAAAAGTCAGTTTTTGTTGGACCCATCCACCACCCCTACTACCAGCCAGAGTCCTGCACTGCGTCGGGTACCCGCAAAAACAGCTGATTTGCGGGTGGTTTTTAAAAAAAAAAAAAAAATTAACGGGTTTGGATCTGGGTGGAAAAAATAACATGTGGGTCGGATCGCGGGTTTTAGATAAACATATCAAAATTAATATAAAATAATAATAAATAAAATAAAATAAAAACATTTGTGATTGGATGAGAGAATCAACATGGCTGCCACCGTCTAACAAGCGCCGCTTCCAAACAGTAAATAATTATTTAGGTATTTGAGAAATAAGTGGATAAAACGTACAACTATCACTTTATAATGTTTCTGAATCAATCAATCAATCAATCAATTTTATTTATAAAGCCCAATATCACAAATCACAATTTGCCTCACAGGGCTTTACAGCATACGACATCCCTCTGTCCTTATGACCCTCGCAGCGGATAAGGAAAAACTCCCCAAAAAAAACCCTTTAACGGGGAAAAAAAAACGGTAGAAACCTCAGGAAGAGCAACTGAGGAGGGATCCCTCTTCCAGGACGGACAGACGTGCAATAGATGTCGTACAGAACAGATCAGCATAATAAATTAACAGTAATCCGCATGTTTCCCTGATGGATTACTTCTCTCCTCGATCGATTCTAAAAACACGTGACGGCTCATAACTGCTGAACGTCGCTCTGGACAGAAAGTAAGTCTGTTATTACACATGTAAAGTTCCTTTACATAGAGTTTAAAAGCATTAAACGTAACAAACGAGTGCTTTTACACTCGTATGGGAGAAGAACACAGAGGGTTGATGATGGAGCTGAAGTCAGGTTTTTATTGTGAGAGCTGCTTCATTCAGGTCGTTGTTTACTTACTGGCACCTTAACTGTGGCGATATGCTGTTCAATATTCAGCCAATATGACCCAAAATGATTACTTTAAATCCGGGTTACGGGTCGGGCTGCGAGTTGTGTTTCAACGGGTGGGCGGATCTTGATAATTGGACCCGTGCAGGACTCTGCTACCCGCCCCAGTCAGACTTTCACTGCTTTAACTTGTGTTGTTGTCCCGCCCATTTCCCCCTGACACCGCTGGGTCCTGTTAAACTATAACGACAACTGGCTGGGTAGCATGCCGATGTTAAAGAATGCCATTTTTTGTTGGTTTCTGACTCCACAAGATTTCGCCAACTTCAGAGTGAGACTGGGCTCGTTGGGATAGGGCAACAAAAGCTTGTGGTAAGGTTTAGAAGAAAAGGGTTTGGCTTTACATTCATACGGGAAGTCAACACTAAGTTGGTGGTTGTTAGGCCAGACTACAAATGAGACAAGAATTAGCTAGCTACCACATCCCACAGTCCCCCCACCTCATTGCCCACCGCTGTGGACTGCTTGGTTGGAGAGAGGGTGGACCTCTACACCTGCAGAACAGCCAGGAGGAACGCCCCCTCTCTAGAAATGCTGAAAAAATAAAACTGCCCACCCCAGCTTTAACGTAAGCAAACTTTAATCATCAGATCAGAAAACAATTTTATTTTTGCAACAGATAATGTAGCACACTGTAGCTGACATATGACCTGTGACAGCTTCACTGTGTTTGGTGCGTAGTCAGATTGTAACTGTAAATATTGGTGCACCATTTGTAACAGCTTAGTGATGCAGAGACAAATGGTGTCTTCCTGCTGATATTTGGGGCATCAGAACAGCAAAATGCTTTCATGTGTCACTATGGAAAACAAACAATATATTCTGACATTTAATTTGAAGGACTAGTTGGTAATGAAAATTTGAAAAACATACAATAAAGTACATACGCAGCTTTTTTCATTATCATAAAATAGATAGCAGTGACTTTGACACTGAGTCAAGCTTTGCTCTTTAACCCTGTGCCCATATTTCTGCTCTCAGACTGCTGCAACCCAATAGAAGCACACTCAGCGGTGTGTTTTAATGGCATCCAGACTGAAAATTATCCTAAGAGTAGAGTGGAATAATTTAATGTAAATAAAGCAAAAACACACAGCGTTGAACTTACCATAATTACACTATTGCATGAAACATGAGTAATGGCAGGACATAGCTGTGGCCAGTGTTGTCTCCCATATATTACATTCATATGCATCCACCTATGGTGATTTATGTGCATTGGCAATATATGGCAGAAAGTTAAAAAAAAAAAAAAGTGTTTGCTTTCAGCACCAGCAATCAACATTCATATCCTGTCTAAACATTTCACCGTAACAACTGAATGTTCCACCGATATGTGATTATTCTTGTGAAAACTTTTTTGCACCAGACGTTTGACCCTGTGTGCAGGGATTTGCTCCCGTTCAACCACAAGAGCACCAGTGAGGTCCAGCACTGATGTTGGGTGATACCGCCTGGCTCACAGTTGGTGTTCCTGTTCATTCCAAAGGTGTTGGATGGGACTGAGATCTGATCAGGCCGGTCATGTTCGTCCACCAAACTAGGACAAAAACAGTTAAAACACTAAAAACATTGTGGACCTGGCTTTCAATGGGGACACTGTCATGTTAAAACAGGCAACGGCAGAGTTGGAAGCACTCTAGGTCACACATTATGGTTTTGTACTACAATTGTTCCTTTCTTGCAGGATATCTTCTCTTGGTATCGTAATGTTTATGACATTCAGATTGAACTTGAACCGTTAATTGCCCTGTTTGGTTGTTCTGAAGCTTCTCTTGCTCTGCCACACACTGTACAGGAGTCCATGATGGTTGGTTCAGGATGATAGAAAGGCAACAGGATGTCAAATAACCACTGGTTCCAACCAAGGTCTGCAGAAGACCATCTCTGAACCAACAACATGTCCAACCTTAATGATGAAAACTCTGTGTGTCTGTTCCACGTTTTTCTCCTCACTGACTTGGTCAATCCATATGAAATTTGGCACAGTGGTAGAGGGTCATGGGAGGATGCCAATGAAGCAATATTACATCAGTTGGCCAAAGGGGGGCGCTATAGCAACCCATTGAAATGTCAAACTTTGAATAGGCATATCTCATGCCCCGTACG
>NC_065516.1:34089289-34125977 GCF_006386435.1 Epinephelus moara | reverse complement strand
TATACATATATATATATATATATATATATATATATAGTACATTAACAGCTGTGCAAAAAAGCCTGTACATACTTTTCAAGCCAATTATGTATCACTGTGTTTCTCTTTGATTTTAAACCCATCATTTGGCCCGTGAGATCATGCCAAATTCCTGTGGAATGTGCTGGCAGTCTCTTAATGCAGAGGCCTAGACAAAGCTGAGGTCCTCTGAAGTCACTCCATCCTTTTTTTAATAACTACTGTGGACTGAATTAAATTGTGTGAATAGTTTGGTTTGAAATTGATGAAGAATAAGCATATATCATTGTTTTCCTTATCTTCTGTGGGACTGTCACGCTGCCAGGGCGAGGACCTAACGGTAATTATGGTAATCGCTCTTTCTCTATCACCTCCTCTCCCTGCAATGGTAACCAGTGCCTGAGCCCGGCACTCCAGTGACTGAGCTGTGCTGAGAGCCCATTTGACTCTCAGAAAAGAAAGGGATTATGGCTCATAATTGACAGAGGGCAACAGGATTTGGTGGGATTTATTGCCATCTGAACACATCCTTGCTCTGATAGCCCACACTGCCTGACCAGCTCTCCAGTCCACTGGCTGTCCAACAACATCATCTCCTCCAGAGTGCTGAGGCCTAATATTGCAATCATGGCTCAGTGTTCAACAAAATGCTATTAATTCTTTACCGTCTTTGCACATTGGATCCCCAAATAAACAGAGGGATTCAGCGATTAAATACACAAGTGAGAATGAAGTCTGTAATTATTCACCAGGAGGAAGGATAGGAAGGCAGGGAGACATTGAGTTGAGAGTTGTAGGTCAAACTGAAAACAGCAGGGCATTTTAAGAAGCTGCTGGGCTGAGCAAGTGGCTGTCTAAGTGCAGAAATTAGTGGCCTTTTGTGCCCGGCAATTACGCACTTCAGCACGCACACACACAAAAGTCCCCCCCCCCCCCCAGCTTCATCACCCAGACACACGCAGACACACAAGACGAACGCTGTGCAGTCGCAGGTGCAGAGCGAGTCGAGAGCCATGATGCATTCAGGGGCATACGGCAGCATCCAAGCACTCTGGGATCCTGAAGTGGCCAGGAGAACAATCCAGAGCCAGAAGGGGGTCCTGACAAGCCAGATTGACCTTGTCTGCGCAAACAGGTCGAGTAGAATAAATGGCAGAAAGGTGAACATCAGTCTTTAGGGCCATGGCAGATTTAGGAGTAATGATTCCCACCCTCCTCCCAAGCCTACAGTGTGCAGAGAGAGGCCTGGCGTTCTGTGTTCTGAGGCCTACAATCTGTTAGATTCTCATTCAGCAAAGTCAGAGATTTCTTGGCTGTTCTCGCACCTGCAGGATCGTACATCAGATACAGCTCATTCATCTTCCTAAGCCATGGACCCAGAGGGGAATGAGATGGACGGACAACAAGAATACTTTCAATGGGAGAAATGGACAAAGAAGGAAAATGGAGGATGGGAGAAGAAGCAACCCTGAACCAAAAGATTAAAAAAGTCAGAGTTTAACATGAAGGCCAATGAGAAAGATTTTACTTTTCCACAACATGACATTAATACATATACAGGGGTTCAATAACACAACATGTTCTAGCAATTCCACATGTTTCCGAATACGGCGCAATACGATTATCAAAGAACTGTCATAGGGCACAGCACACCCAGGGCCCTGCCCCACAATGCACCCGACCCTGATTCCTGTGCCTGCGGGTGGTGGGCCCACAGGGCAGTGGCTCCATGTTACTTATTTGGGCTGAACCCGACCAGGCCCCATGGCCCAAGGCCCGGCCACCAGATGCTTGCTGGCGAGCTCTCCCCTCAAAGGGGGGGCCCCACTGTCCCCATTCCAGGCGTGGTACTCAATGTCTGAATTTGCAGAGTCATTAAGGTCTTCTTGATTGAGGGATTACATATCTCATCTGGCCTGGGAACATCTTATGGACCCCCAGGAGGAGCTGGAAAGCGTTGCTGGGGAGAGGGGTGTTTGGGGTAGTGATGGCCAAATGAAGCCTTGTGAAGCATTTTCTTTATTTTCTGAGCCCACTAGATGGCGCTCATGGTTTAAAGAGAGAGGCACAAAGAAAGGCAAGTCAGTGTGCTTTCAACCTTTTGTTGAACAAAATCTAGTGGGCTCATGAAATAAAGAAAATGCTTCATGAGGCTTCAATTGGCCATCACTAGTTTGGGGTGCTTTGCTTGGCCTGCTGCCTCGCAACCCAGCCCCGGATAAGCGGGCGAAAATGGATGGATGGATGTGATAGGTACGTCAACAGTTAGCCTACCTGTTAATCAGTTTATGATTAGAATATTTTTGACTGGTCACAAATGTCAGTCTATAGGCTAATTTTGTTAGCCCTCAGTTTATAGCATTACACACCACCCAGGTCTGGTGGGACCTAGCTAGCGGTGCCACTCATTTGACATTCACCACAAGTAACCCTGTCCTGACCCAATGGCGTTGCTGTGAGAATATGGTCACCACCGATTGATCTCCCCCTGGGGTCGCCCTGATGAGTAAGTGGCTCAATTTTGAACAGCAAAACCCCTTTAGCTTTGTTTTGTTAGCATTGTCTGTCTTTGAAATACACCTCTGTTTTCGCAGGCATTGTAAAGTTTGCATAAAGTCTCTTTCACAATAATATAATTCTATTTATACCTCAAAATTGTATTAGTGTTGAAATTACTGCAAAAATATTTCAGCTCCCGCTCACATAAAAGGCCTCTGTCTCTTAGTCCCGGGCTGAATTTCAGTCCCAGTTTGCCCCTGATTGCATTTCAGTGTTGAGAGCAGCAGAAACCTGCCAATGCTAAATGCAAAGCACTGTCATTTGTTTTCATGAAGAGGTGCAGGGGAGCTTTTCCCCTTTTTGAAATGGAAACGCATTGTCAGTGCCAAAATGAAAATCAACTGTCCAAGCCTGACACAAGCTGATGGCTGCCATGACAGACGGACAGACAGCCTTTCACATTAAAACAGTTTCCTGTGGCTGAGACAGCTGGTGAGACACAACTGTACAATCAGTTACATGTGTGACTATTTGCAGTTTTAAGGGCTGGAATCTGCTGCAGGATGATGTACACACACACCTACAGGGATCTTGTTGGCAGAATCCTTGATACGCATTGACAGCTAATTGTTAGTTAGCTTATGGATGAGTAGAAGCTAATGCTGTTTTAATTTAGCCCATTGTACATCTTTCATAAACCACTGGGACACAGGGACTGAATGTGTGTGTGAGCGTGTTCATGGTAATGAAGGAGCACGTCACCAAGTGCAACAGTGTCACTCACTGATGAGTTTTTAATGGTTTTTGGACAACAACTGAGATCTATGGCACAAAGAAAGACGCTACATCAGGCTTTGATACACACACAATAATTGTTCGTAGAATACAGTACATTCATTGCTCATTTTGGCCTGCACATGAGATTTAATTACAGAAAAAATAAAAATAGATGCTCTTACAAATTGGTGTCGTGGGTCACCTTATTTTGGTGGATTATTTACATGGGGGAGGTGAGTGCTGTCATTAAAATGGCTAAAAATGACAAATGAAAATCCATTAAAAACCATAAACAGTTGTAGTGTCAAAAGATGTGGCAAAGCAACTCTGACTGTCTGTGTCAGAAAACGGATCGACATCAGGCATGACAGTCCTGCAAGATGGAGTCTGGGCTTTTCTGAGGCATGTTCACAAGTTGTTTAATTTGTTGTTTGGCCTTTACAACATGTTCACAAGTTGTTTAATTTGTTGTTTGGCCTTTACAACAATTGACCTATGGCTAAGCCCCGCCCTCAAACGTGATGAGCCAGTCACAGTGCGTATAGCCATTCCCATACACTGGGACATTCTCTGCCTGGACGTCCATTGAAATGCATTACAGAAAGTCAGTTTTGTTCGGTTTTATGAGCTTTTTCTGAGATTTGAAGTTTAAAAATGGTCAAACGGTGTGCATGGGGTACATGCAACTCTGACACAAGGTATCCTGAGAGGCTGGGCGACCAGGTGTATTTTTTACACTTTAAACCACATCTCAACCGAGAAAAGTGTCTCCTTTGGATAAAGTTGTGTGGTAACGTTAGACCACAACATCAACTCAACGTGAATAAGATTAACAATGATGTCTACATCTGTTCTAAGGTAAGTCAACATTGTGTTTGAGGCAACATATTGTCACTTTGCTGGAAAGAAATATAAAGTTATCTTTAACATCTCTAGCTAACGTTAGCTAAAGTTAGCCTAACGTTAGCTCCTAGCTGCGTTGTTCATCATGTCACCTTGTTTGCTGGGAGTTCATTAGCCTATTTTGTTCTAGTTTTGTACTTTGGTGATCGTACATCATTGTTAGCTGTTGTCCAAAGGGCTCTAGTTAAGCTAACGTTAACTTCTGGAGCTTAGCTTCATTAACTTATCTGTAATGGCAGAGATAACAAAGGTTGGCAAACGTTATGCTGAATGATTCAGTGTAAATACTGTAGCACCAAACTAACGGAGAGACACTCTTGGTAAAGATGGTAAAAAGGCCGTTATCCTTTTCTCATATTCTGAGCCAAAAACCTTAACTTCAGTTTGTCTGAGTGAGTGGAGGGGGGCGGGGCTTAGCCATAGGTCAATTCACCAAAAGTACAGAACAGGCATGCCTTATAGACCGTTTCAAACTGGACAACATAAACATTCTAAATGGGTCCCTTTGTATTTCCTGTTTGAATGTATGTTAATGCAGAAGCTGACAGGAAGTAAACAGGGACCAAAGTTGCTGCCCTAGCAACAGAATAGCAGTGAAATGGTCCATTGCAGTTTTTATCAAAACTTGCCATTTTCAGCATGTATGTTGTTGAATCTGAGGTTGTTGTTTCCTGTCACTAAGTAAATCTGGAAATGCTAACAAGCAGATAGGGAAAGGAAGGACGACTGCCTGCCGTAATCAGTCGCCCAATGGCAGACTGATAATTGACGGTTTGTGTCAGAAGTTGCTAAGCGACCTTAAAAACCACCACATCATAGCCTATTTACCTGAAACTCTGAGTGCAGAGCTGATCTTCCAGGTGCTGTTTGTGTGTAGGCCTGTTGTGTGTAGGACAGATGTAAAGCTCTGGCAGCCCTGTGCTAAAATGCTAACTTCTCCAAATTCATCGCAGACTTCCTCTCTTCATCTTCAGCTTTTGTAAAGACAGTGTGATGTCTGCTTCCAGAAATTGCTGGAATTTAACTGTATCCATTCAGGTTTCGAAGTGTTCTTGACCTCAGCTTGACCTCCACAGTTCCTGTTAACTGCCATTTCTTACTGACATGACGCACTGATGAAACAGCTCCCTGAAAACACTTTGCTATCTTCTTATAGTCTTCATCAGGTCTTTTAGTTTTCAGAGTGCTAGGCAGCTGTTTAGAGGAGCCCATGGCTGCTGATTGTTGGGACAAGGTTTCAGGAGTCAGAGTCTTTATAAAGCTTTGAAATTTGCTTCACCTGGCCTTTCCTAACAATGACTGTGAACAAGCCAGAGCCCTAACAAGCTCATCAAGGTCTGAGACCCTGGGAAAAGTTGTCTTTTTCACTGCCTTTTGGAGATCAGTTCATCCTCTACTTACTTAACTATTCACAGTAAACTAAATCTTGACCAAGAGTGCCCAAACTTTTGCACACAACTGTACTTTTACGACAATTATTGTGTCCATGCCCATCAGTCCCTAAAACAGCCCGGCCAAACAAGATTTATTTTTCAAACTCATCTCTTTCATGTGAATGTAGCTTAGACCTTTAAAGACATCGTGTTTCACTCATTCAGTGGCTAAATTTGTTTATAGATGTCCACTTGTGATAGAGCATTGAGGAAAAAGTCAGTGGAAGTAAAGAAAAACAACAGCTCCACATGGAGATGCTGTACTCTAACCCATATTCCTTACACTGAGACAGACAAAGTGGAGGCAGCCTTTTATCGCTCTCTGGAAACTCAGCCTTTAATAAACTCAGTGAATTTGCATTACAGAGACACAATTAAGCCCAGTGCAATAGTGGATAGAGATGTATTATCCATCAGCCTGTGGGGGAGCCGGTTGTGGTAACGACATAAAAATATAACAGTAATTACAAATGGAGGCAACAGCACGGAAATTAATCAATCAAGCTGTCCTTGTTTTAAGATGTAGTGGCGTTTGCCGATGTGTCAGCTGTTAGGGAGAGCGGGTCTCCTGCAGGACACATCCATCAGCTCAGACAGCACCGAACCTGTGATGATGGTAAACAAAGCACTGCAGAGTAACAGTATATCAATCAATCAATCAATCAATCAATCAATCAATCAATCAATCAATCAATCAGTCAATCAATCAGTCAACTTTATTGACATATAAGATACAATTCCAGTGAAATGTTATCCTGCCAGATCCTCCAATTTGTGCATTGAAAGGGTTAATATAAAAAAGTAATAGTGATAACTACACATGTATGATGAGGTGGAGGGGCTGAGGGTAGAAGCTTCTCCTAAACGTCAGAATGCTGGACTGGTGTATCTGATACCTTCCTGAAAAGGGAGTTACCTGGGTGGTTGGGATCTTTTATGATTCTCCAGGCCTTGTTATTGCAGCGCCATCTTTTAGGAAAGCTAGCAGCATACGTACTCCTTGCAGGACACTGCGGTCCCCTTCAGTGCCGTTTCAGTGACCCTTCAGGACGCTCTTGATGGTGCATGTGTACAAATTTCTCACTGTTTGGGGGGGTAACCAGCCTTTCCTCAGGCGTCTCAGGTAAAACAGTCCCTGCCTTGGACTACTGTCCTTGTCCCTGTATGCAAGCACTGGAAGGGAACATATTTATTGACTGAAGTATGTCCAACTCTGCTATGATAGGTGATGATTTACCCCCTTTCAGCTTGTTAGTATTGGACCTTTATCTGGTTGACTTTTTACTAGTGATGGCCAAATGAAGCCTCATGAAGAATTTTCTTTATTTTCTGAGCCCACTAGATGGTGCTCATGGTTTATAGAGAGAGGCCCAAAGAATGGCAATTCATTGCCCTTTCAGCCTTTTGTTGAACAAAAAGCGTCATCTACTGGGCTCATAAAATCAAGAAAATGCTCCGTGAAGCTTCATTTGGCCATCACTACCTTTTACATCACAGACAAAACAATCAACAACGAAGTTAACTACGGTTAGCTAGCAGAAAACTGGTACCATGGTGGAAAACTTAACAGCTCGGTACATTTCCTCCATCCAAACATGCACAGCTCCGGATGTAGATTTCATGTCAGCATGATACGCGGCTGGTTGCTATTACTGCGTAACAGCACCTGCTGGCAGCAGGGGGAAACACAGCTAAAGTCAATGCGGCAGAAGTCTGAGTAGGAGGTGGCGGGAAGGGTGGTGGATGGGTCCAACAACCAAAGACTTTTACCCGGAAGGCAGGTGTTTGCTTCCAGTAAGATTGTAAAGCTAAACCCTGTTTTTTTTTCTAAACCCAACCACGTGTGCGTTGGCTAAATATAACCATGTGCGTTGGTTGTTGAAGAAAACATTTCAAATTGCGTTGTTGTACTGACTTAGTGTGTTTATTTTGAAAGAGACTGTATGCAAACTCTACATTTCCTATGAGAAGTGTATTGTGAAAACAGACAATGCATGTAACAGGCTGAAGTTGACACGGCGTCCAAGGAAGTCAACAACCAACGCACCCAGGGTACCTTGGACGTCATATCTTGACGTGGAAACTCCATAATCAAATGTCGATTTGTGACAAGGTCGGAGTGAGAATGTGTTGACCACAGCTGTGTCATCAGCAAACTTTATGATGGTGTTGGAGTCTAAAATGGCTGCACAGATGTGTGTGTACAGGGAGTATGGCAGGGGACTCAAAGCGCAGCCCTGGGGTGCTCCGCTGGTAAGGAGGACGGGGGGTCTCTTGGGGTCTGCCTGTCAGGAAGTCGAGGATCCTCATGCACAGTGAGGTGTTTAATCCCAGCTCCTTGAGCTATGTGAAGAATGGTGTTAAATGCTGAACTCTAGTTCATGAACAGCAATCTCTCCCTGTCTTTTCGAAGTGGGACAGGGTGTTGTGGAGGATGTTGTCTTCTGCTGATTGGCTGGGACAGTAGGCAAACTGTAGTGGGTCCAGTGTGATGGTTTGTGAGGAGCAGATGTAATCCTTAACCAGCTGTTCAAAGCACTTCATCATGACCGAGGTGAGAGCCACTGGGCGGCAGTTATTCAGGCAGTTTTCTTGGGCACAGGAATGATGGTATGTGGGAGGTGTACTGAGAGACACTATAAATCCAAGAGAAAAGCTGAACATACAGCAACGTTTTTATGTAAAACAACAGTTGACTAATGTGTTTAAATAGAGCTACAGCAGAGTGCCTCGTCCCCACTGACTGTGACACTTTAGATCCACTGTTCCTGTCCAAATTGAATTCTGAGGCTAATTTTGAATTTTAAGTGCACTCAAGGAAAAACACACACACCCACACATGTTGAAAGACTGAGCAATCTGAACAAAACACAAAGCAAGTCCCAGGCTTTCTGCAGCCAGGATGATGTCACTTAAGTCAGCATTGGTTAGGGCTGAAGACTGCTGTTACTCTCCATGAGCTCGTCAGAGGAAGAAATTCATGGCGAATAAGACAAACAACAAAGGTTATGTTTATAAAAGCAGAGTGGGGTTTAGACTGTACACTATAACTCTTTGTCTTTATTAATCCAAAGCGTGCTTATAAACTAAAGTGTGTATCCTGCAGGACAATCTGAAATAGGGCAGTAGGAAAAAAACACAGGTGTTACAATCAAACTAATTATGGCTGTATTCCATTTATCTGCTTCAGATCCAGGGTCCTCGTTTTGTGCGTGCTGGCTCACTGTCCCACTGCCATGGCTTACTGGGATGCTTGAAATGAAAAGAGACAATGTAAATGTTAATAGTAACTGTGCTTTTCCTACTACAATACAAACAATATTTCTACATTTCTATTTTTGTCTGTCTTTTGTGCGCTGCAAATTATATCAGGTAGTTACAGTACTGTATGTAACTGTAATATTTCACAATTCACAATAATACTATCAACTGACTGTGATTTTTAACCAAATTCAGAATCTTATTGTGAAATTCATGCAGGTAAATATAATAATTTTACAGAAGTAAACTGCTTAATCACAGTAATATATTAAGTTTAACTGTGAGATTACAGTGAAATACAGTAATTCTATTGGAACACACATTTAAATCACAGTAATCAAATGTACATAAACTATGAAATTACAGTTAAAGTCAGTAATTTACAGGAATGTACTGTGATATCACAGTAATGTGATGGGCTTTCACTATGAGTTTGCAGTTAAACATAGTAATTTTACAGGAGCATACTGCTAAATCACAGTAATATGCAGTATACAGCTTTTCACAATAATTTACTGTAAAAATTAATAGTAATTTACTGTGAAAGTGATGCAACTACTAGCCAGTAATTTACTGTAAATGCACAGTAAAATATTTTACAATGGTATGTAGCAAATGAGGTCCAGATGGAAAAATGTGATGTCATACTTCCATGCACCACTCAGAACTTATCAGTATTTGAATCAAAATCTGAAGACATTCACAGTCCTGATGAAGCACTTTGATGTTTTTGAGCAATAATTTCCTTATAAATACTACCAGTGTTCTTTTTTTCTTAACTCTATTATTGATAATTCTTTATTTAGTCACAGTAATTCAGTGTCAGGGAAAAATACTTTGTATTTCAAGATTTCAGGGAGTTTAACAAAAAGGCCTAGCATGTGGCCTGAAACATAATGAAACAAAAATGAGAAGTGAGAGCTTTCCACCCAGATTAAATTTTTTATCGATTACACTCAATTATGTTTCCTCTAAAACATATTCCCAAAACAAATTAGCAACATGAAAACAGAATTTGTGGGAGACAGGTTTGTAAAATAACAACATAATTAAAGTTATGAAGAACCGGTGGTGGGTAGACTTTTGAAAATATTTACCCAAGTACAATTAAACCCATTAAAAAAAAAAAAAAAAAAAAAAAAAGGAAAAGACTTTATCATTTGAGAAACTTACTGAAGTAAAAGTACCTGGGGCCGTTTGTACAAAACACCTGTAGTTAAGATTTCCCTTAAAGCTCTCGTTTAGGTTTCCTAAAAATAAACTTTGTTGCACAAAACACTCTAAAGTCTTCTCCTTAAAGCAGCTGTGCAGAACTTTTTACCATTCATAAAACTGTCCCTAGTTTGTATCACCCCCCCTTGAAGATCCACATATTTATTTGAGCCCAACAGCAACAAAAAAGGCTTTCTCTATATGGCTATTTAGCGTGGCCTGGCTCGGGTCGGACACAGCAGAAGTCAGCAAACCAGAATACGGCACCCGGAGGCGGAAGTAAGTCTGCACGCCCGCAGCGGCCCACAGCCATTAAACCACAGAAGAAGAAGGAGCCGTGTTTACGAGTAGGATTTAAGAAACAGGCTAAATGACACGTAGTAGGGAGTAGTCACTTGTACAGTAGGTGGTGGTATGCACCTGGAAGTTGTTTGCAATCCCCCAATAAATTGAGAGAAGAAGAAGAGCCATGTTTACAGAGAGTGTTCTTCAAGTAAGCGGTACGCAACAGGCGTTGCTGAGCACATAACAGTTTTACCAGATGTATCTATAAGGACTTGGTTGTACTTTCGATGTCATGGCGGATAAAGAAGGAGCACCATCTAAAAGAAAAAGAACAGAAAAAGGCTAAATGGGACAGTGATAGGGCTTGTGTAAACCTCCATCGGGCATTCACCAAGTGGAGAGAGCTGAGAGATTTGAAAGGTTTAAAACTGATCCCGAGTTGGCCCTTTTCCTAATCGACAGGTATGTAATTTTTGTTTTTATTTAGAGAATATACCGCGACTTGTTAGACGTTGTTTCACTTCAATATATGACGACATGGAAGTTACAAGCAAGCTAAATGTAACGTTAGCTGATGTGAACCGCTTTTGTCTACTAACGTTACAACAAACACCACAAAAGGCAGGGGTGGTGGATGGATACACCGACCATCGGCTTTCACCCGGGTGGCTGGTGTAAAGCCAACCCTGTTCTTTTTTCGTAAACCCAACCATGTGCATTTCTTGTACTTGACTTTATTTTGTACAGACAATGCAGTAGTTGACACAGCATCATTGGACGTCAACAACCAACGCACCCAGGGTACCTTGCACGTTGTATCTCGACATGGAAAGTCCATGACCAAAGGTCAATATATGACGAGTAGTGATGGCCAAATGAAGCCTCATGAAGCATTTTCTTTAATTTCTGAGCCCACTAGATGGCGCTTTTTGTTCAACAAAAGGTTGAAAGCACACTGGATTGCCATTCTTTGAGCCTCTCTCTTTAAACCAGGAGCGCCATCTAGTGGGCTCAGAAAATAAAGAAAATGCTTCATGAGGCTTCATTTGGCCATCACTAGTGACGAGGTCAGAGTGAGAATGTGTTGGTCGATTAGTATACTAATTTGGAATGATGTTTGAGCACTTGGGTGGAGATGGAAGGTGTTTTGTGGCGGCGTGTCATTGCATCTCACTGGTAAAGGGGTAAATTTGGTGCACTCACTGTGGTGTTGTGTTTCCCTCAGTGCCAATTGGAGCTGGACCCGATACATACCGGTGACTACTGAGTCATTTGACTCGAGTATGAATGTAACTGTTCCCAGGACATACAAAAGCCAGATGTTAGCAGGTGTGAGTGGACTTTTTGTGCATTTTTCTTTGAATTAAACTACAGCATCGCAGGTCAAAAGTGAAGAATAAACATGCTCACACGTAAAAGTTTTTTTCATGAACACAAAAAGTAATTGAAGTGGCAGTAATTTGTTGATTTGGAAAATGTGCACAACAGTCAACTTAAATTAACACAGAGCACATATGTTGCTTTGTTTCTACTGAAGGCAGTGATATCTTTTGGAAAGGGCAGAGCACAGTACACAAACTTTAAGTCACATAACTTACTAAACAATTAAACTGTGACAATGAACAAAGGACGTTTCATCTGTAATGTACACACTTGGGGGTCCTAAGCAGCTTACTTTTCCCACGCCTCAGGCTGCCTTCAAAAATATTCTCTAATATTTTTACCAAAGTATTTAAAATGCTACACAGAATGGTCAGATCTCTATCACAAAATTGAATTTGGGAATGACTCTTTGAGATGGAATAAGTTTTGAAAGCAGTGAAAGTGCAGTCTGTACGAAGTGGGCATTTCCTGAGGCAGCAGAAAAACACTGGCGCTTTGAAACCACTGTTGTGTCTTTCTGTGTTTGCAGCTTGAAACAGTTTCCTTTTTTTTCTGCTGAGAATGTGCTTACCATACCAGCTTTCTCATTTGCCTTTACAGTCTGCATTGACATATTTCTCACACTGTGCTCACTTTGCATTCTCTCTTTTTTTTCCTCCGATATGCCATGCCATTAAGCCTACATTAGATAGTGCCGTAAAATGCTCCCATGCTTTAATCCTGCAGAAAAAAGGGCTGGAATATAAAAGGCATTTCATGAAGGTACTTACAGTAGCAATCTGTGACTCGCTGCGCCTGATGGTGCCATTATTAAATTCTATTCACTTCTCCTGCATGGCTTCATCAGCAGGTACGGGCGGAGGTCACGATGAATGTAAAAAGGTAAATGCATATGTTGTGCTATCTGAAAAATGACCAGTGTTAAGATATAAAAGCAAACAACAGTGAGAGCAGCAACCTGAGATATTAGCCACAAAATGTCTCTTCCTTGCGTATCTCTCTGAGAGGGTTTCAGTATTTTTGCAAATGCATTTGAACTGGTTCTCCAACACTTGTCTGACCCAATTTAAATGACGTGTGGAGAGGAGCGAGCGGGGGGCATTTAAATGCAAGAGATGACAACATGTTCGCCCCCGCATGTATAGACTATGTGGCTCCTCTCGCTCACTTTCACACCACGGCTCCCTCCCTCTCTTCCTACTCGCACTCGTCTCTTCTTCACACTCTCTTTTTTGTTCACTTTTCTTCCCTCTCTCCCTCCCTCTCCCCATGCTCTGTCTTTTCCTCTGGTTGTTACATTAGCATAATGCAGCCTTTGCCTGCCAGTGAAGGGGAGCGTATCCGGCCCACACTTCCCTCAGTCGTACCGTGCCAGCCGCGGCTGTATATACTGTCGAGGCGCACAGAGACAGCAGCAACCCTCGCTCCTCACATATGGAACGGCGTTGACAGGATTATAATTAATGGAAAACAGAGGACCCACAGTGAACTCGCAACAAGTTAACTTCGTAAAGCTGCATTTGGAAACAAATCCCACACAGTCCAGTGATGTTTGGTTAAAGTGCCCGTAACACAAAGTGCCTCATTTGCATCGACTCCAGGAGTGTTAGCTAACATGTCATGATACCAAGACACACTGCGAGGCATGGAAACACTGAACACTGACGGTCTGTCAGCTCCTTATTAGAGGAGTTTATCTCCGTCAGGTGCAGCTCAAAGATACTGAGAATAAAATTTTTAATATTTTAGCCTCAAAAATTTTTATGAATGTTATGTATGAAATTACCATTTAAGATATAAAAGTAACACACACCAAGACGTTTGTTGATCTCAAAATAAAAGAAATGCACATTTTCGACAATCATGTATAAAATAACTCCCATAAACGCATCATGAATGCAGATATATCACATTTGATGAGAGAAAAAGAAAAAGATCTGAGCTTACCGGAGCTAAATACACAACAGAATAGAGCCACTTTTTAAAGGCTTTCACAGTGAAACACAAAGTAATGATGATCACAATTTTAGTGTCTGAGGTTAAATGTGATATGATGCCTGCTGCGGCACGGTAATCAAGTGCTCCCTATTTACAGGTAAATTGCCTGATGATACACAGGTGTATGTGAATGGACTGTAATCACGCTGTGGCAGCATCATTTAGTGTAATTCTATTTATATTTAGTTTTGATCATGATTTACTTTCAATTTTCTCAGACACTTTTCAAACGACTTTATTAAAATCGAGCACCGTCGAAAGGAAATCCTCCACAATATGTGACAAAGGGCCTCATGCAAGAAACGACCCACTCACCAATCATTTCTTCTTTTTGCTCTCTTAGGTGAGAGAACATTTGACAAGAGGACTCTCTGACCAAGATAAGAGAAAAACACTTCATTTTCATGAACGCAAGGAGAAAATAAGTTTTATATTCGAGAAACATTTTTAAAATGCATAAAAATCATATAATCAAATTTAGATTTTCTTATTTTTGATCAATTATAATAATTGGATTATGAAATTCGCTGGCCAAGGAAATGCTACTATACTTGGTCCATTGATCCCAATAACTGTAATTTCAGTTACAATGCGTCCCACTCTCCCTCATAGACAATAAGCCCACGCATAAACAGCGCCAGGCAAAAGATCAGCTCTGCACTCAGGATTCCTGGTAAGCAGGCTATAATATGGTGCTGGTTATAGTCGCTTAGCAACCTCAGACGCAGCCTGCTTCTTGAAAGTTGCCACAGAGTAGAGCCAGACCTCGCATTTGCCAGGTGGTTAAAAAGGTGGCCCCTTATTTTTATTACTTTAATACATTTCCCTAATTTAATGTACATACTTCAATTTGCAACATTTTTAAAAAAGGACTTTAACAAATAGAGTATTTTACAGTGTGGTATCAGTACTTTTACTTAAGTAAAGGATCTAAATTTTTCCTCCACCACTGCTGCTGACACAGCAAATGTTTTGTCATTGCTGGGTTTTTGGTTTTCCTGTAACATCAGTAGTGATGGCCAAATGAAGCCTCATGAAGCATTTTCTTTATTTTCTGAGCCCACTAGATGGCGCTTTTTGTTCAACAAAAGGTTGAGAGCACACTGAACTGCCATTTTTGAGCCTCTCTCTTTAAACCATGAGCGCCATCTAGTGGGCTCAGAAAATGAGGCTTCATTTGGCCATCACTAAACATCACTACTGACACTCTGGAGAAAATAATTCTCTTCAAATTTATTTAACAATACATCAGTTTTGCTCTTGCTAAAACTCTTCTCCTTGCAGCCTATTTTCTTTAGTGGCATCTCTCCAATTCTTGGAGTCTTTGCTCCCAGCATTAGTGATGGCCAAATGAAGCGTTATAAAGCATTTTCTTTATTTTCTGAGCCCACTAGATGGCGCTCATGGTTTAAAGAGAGAGGCTCAAAGAATGGCAATTCAGTGTGCTTTCAACCTTTTGTTGAAGAAAGAGCGCCATCTAGTGGGTTCAGAAAATAAAGAAAATGCTTCATGAGGCTTCATTTGGCCATCACTACCCAGCACAACATCTGTCCTTTCATAGTGTTTCGGGGGCGTAACCTAGGCTCATAGGTGACTTATGATAAAGTGGGATTCTTCATCCAGCACACCTGGGAAAGAGTAAGATTAGATGGTAAAGAACGTTTGGTGCATCTGGCGTTGACTCTTATATTTTCTCCTAACACAAAATTAAGAGAAGATATAAGAGATCTGAGAGAATATTATATTTTTTATTTTGTATCTGTGTTTGAACTCTTTATTCAAATTACATGGTGGTTTCACTTAAATTCAAAACCCAAGATAACTTGTTTTTCATGGCAGCACTGTCAGATCAAATAAAGATATTAGTATCTATATGCACTGCTTATAAAGTTTCCCCCAAATTCAGTCTGACACATTTGGTATCTACGGATCTTAACTAGAATTTCAATTTCTCTTTTTAAGATTTAGATAGTAGTTATAGGCTGGATCACCAACAATGCTGAGAGGGGCCTACCTGTGAGACAGAGGGGGCCCGTGACCGTGGTGCAAGGCCAACAACCTGTTACTGAGTGTCAGCAAAACCAAACAGCTGGTTGTGGATCGATGGAACACTTGTGGAGAGGGTAAATGTTTTCAGGTAGGTGGAGTCAACATCACAGAGAGCCTGACATAGTTCACACACTCAGACATATCTTGTTGGGAAAGGCAGGGTAACATTTCACCACCTCAGAAACCTTTGGAGCTCAGTCTCTAAAGACCTTTTGCCCTGCTGCAGTGGAAAGCATCCTAACAGGAGGCTTCTCTGACTTCTGTAGAGATGGTGGTGTTTTCTGAATCTTCACTCCACAGGTATGTGCACGATACATCACAAGGTGCAGAACCAGAGCAAGAAGGCTATTGCAGTTTCTGGGCTCAGACATACATCTCTCTCCAACAGAGAGACTCCTCAGATGCACTCAAGGGTTTACGTTTACCATTGTGACATCTGTAGCCTACAAAGATTACAACTATGACGGGGCACCACAAAGAATTTATGCCTGGAGCACCCAAATGGCCGACAGCAGCCCTGGTTGTAACATAACACTGATGCAGCTCTCTGCACAGTTTGTTCATTGCTCCTAAAAATTGAAACCAATACATGCACTGTCATTCATGCACACCCCTCCCTCCACACTACACACACAAACACACACATATAAAAGCATAAAAGTGATCCTGTGTACAAAGTGCTTGGTCACAGCCGCAGCGCTCTGAGAAAAAAAACGTTGAAAAGGAGCAGAAGGGTTTCCTCGCGTCTCTGAGGCTGTTTAATCCATGGAGCATATATTCCAAAGAGAAGGGCATTTTCTGCCTGGCTAAGGTGGAAATGGCCAGAGAATTAACATGTTTAAAGTCCTGAGAGGGACCTTAGCTGTGAGGTCAGTGTGGCTAACAAGATTATCATGCTCGGCTTGAGTAGCAGCTGAGCAGTAATATTGTTGTGACATCCTGCATAAAAGATCTGACCACAATTTCACACAAGTCAAGGTGACCGTCCCCACTAAGCTCAAACAGGACCTTTAAAGGAGCCGATGTATACAGGAGTCTTCAGAGAAAAGCATTTAGAAGGTTACAATTATGTTTGGACCTATATGTGACATGTGTGCTAGGTTCACAACTTGATTGTGGTATTTTATTTATCGTCCTATTCATGAGGGAAAAAACCAAAAACCTCTTTTTGCCAAGCTAGCTTATGTTGCAGCAAATAACTGCTCTGTGAACCAGACAATAAATCGGGAGTTCAACTGAAATCACAAAGCTGTTCCCTTTTGCAGTGACGGATCATGTTAAAGTGTACGACGACATAATGCCGCTCCAGTGTGTGATTTTGGAACCCCCTCTCATTCCAACTCGTCACATATCACCACTTGGTCGATAGTGATGGCCAAATGAAGCCTCATGAAGCATATTCTTTATTTTCTGAGCCCACTAGATGGCGCTCATGGTTTAAAGAGAGAGGCTCAAAGAATGGCAATTCAGTGTGCTTTCATCCTTCTGTTGAACAAGAAGCGCCATCTAGTGGGCTCATAAAATAAAGAAAATGCTTCATGAGGCTTCATTTGGCCATCACTATTAGTTGGTGCCGTTCATGTCCACGTCAGGTCGGGGGGAGGTCCTGCCTCAGGTGGAGGAGTTTAAGTATCTCGGGATCTTGTTCACGAGTGAGGGTAGGATGGAGCAGGAGATTGACAGGCGGATTGGGGCGGCGTCAGCAGTGATGCAGGCAATTAAACGGTCCGTTGTGGTGAAGAGGGAGCTTAGCCAGAAAGCGAAGCTCTCGATTTACCTACTCTTGTACAAGAGTACAAGTGGCCGAAATGAGTTTCCTCCGCAGGGTGGCTGGGCTCAGCCGTAGAGATAGGGTGAGGAGCTCGGACATCCGGGAGGGACTCGGAGTAGAGCCGCTGCTCCTCCACATCGAGAGGAGCCAGTTGAGGTGGCTCCTCTCGATGTGTCCGGACGCCTCCCTTGGGAGGTATTTCGAGCATGTCCAACCAGGAGGAGACCTCGGGGCTGCCCCAGGACACGCTGGAGGGATTACATCGCCCGGCTGGCCTGGGAACACCTCGGGATTCCCTCGGAAGAGCTGACGGAAGTGGCTGGGGAGAGGGCTGTCTGGGCTTCTTTGCTGAGGCTGCTGCCCCCGCGACCCAGACCCGGATAAGCGGAGTACGACGAGTACGAGTACGACGAGTACGAGTACGTTCATGTCCACATATGATGTGCTAGGTATCCAGGACGCCATGTCAGTTCACGCCTGTCATATCCATTGTGTCGTTTCAAAATCAGTTTCTGCATACATCTTTTAAATAAACTTACAACGTCGATAAAACACCTCGTATTCATGTGTATTTCCTTGTGCAACAAAAACACATGGTAAGGTTTAGAAAAAAAACATCATGGTTTGGCTCAACATTCATCCAGGAAGTGAACACCTGGCTCCCAGGTGAAAGTACAAGTTCTGTAAGACCCATCTACCACCACTCCCGCCCACCTTATAAAAACTGACTCCGTCCAGCGGTGTATCGTACCGCCATGACAGGTGCCAACCGGGCTTTTAAATCATGATGTCCATCCAGTGGTTGATGACTATTGGACAATGGCATTGCCCATTGGCCCAACCCTAAGTGCCGCCCAACTAAAAGTAGGGGATGGTTCAAATTTTGGTGGCAAAGAATACCTGTAGACAATCAGGAAACATAGTCTTGTGACTCTTGTGACATGCTGACCTACGTTACAAGGAATTTCTCACTTGAAACACGTGACCACGCCTTATGACCGCAGAAGAATTGAATGACTTCAGTGCTGCTTGGTGTATTTTCAGCAAAAAGCACAAAGATGAGTCACCCTGTATGTAGCCTGTGAGGTGAAACTCAGGGTAAAGACAAATCATTTACGCCAGTTGAAGCACATTAAGACTTGCTGCCTCATGCAAACACGTTTAAATTGATTTGATTCCAACATGCAGAGACTTTCTCTGTCACGTACTTGAACAAACATTTATTGACTGGTGTATGCATATTAAGGGGACGCCATAATGAAATGAAAAATATAATTTTCTCCCTTTCGGGTTCTGATTTTTTCTCAGAACATGTAATGCACAAAGTGAGTCTGGATGCAGAAAGAAAACAGGCAATTTAATTTCAATTGGACGTAATGAGTCTTTGCTTTTATTGCTTTTCTGTTCTATCAGCCTATACAGTCAGTGGCCAGTATATGACTAAGTTATCACAGTATAATAAACACACCTGAGGTGTTTTGTCCTGATAACACTGCTCGGGACACAATTGCAAATGTGATATTTATAGGTGGAGGGACTGTATTATGGCTCGAAGTTTATACTCGCAAACATCTGAGCAGTTTTTGACCTCTATAATTTTAATGATAGCCTGAGTTACTGCAGGCAAAAACATATTGCTTTTTTCTCTGATGTGAAATGTTCATCTCTTCCGTGCATTGTGCCCTTTATCATCAGATAAAAGCAAAAATCATTAGGTTGTGTAACATGTTCTGTGATCACAGGGGCTTGTAATGAATTCGGGAAAGGAAGAGGGACTCAAAAGCAATGTCAAGCTCTTGCCTTAAAGGCACACCAACTGGGAACCAGTGAGCTTGGCTAATTGAAGTTGGGCTTTGTTCTGCATGGTGCCCACTGAAAAACAAACTTCTTGAGTTGAAAAATAGTTACTGAAGTTGACTTGGGGAGAGAGCAGCAAAGAGTTTGGACAAAGTTGCTCCAGCCATGAGCTGTGTTGTTAGCGCTGTCCTGAAGTAAAGAAATCATTGTTCGCTTTCAGGGCAGATTATTAAGGATTTGTTAAGCGAGAGACTGAGCTGTATCTCCAGTGACATCAGAAAGACTCCCAACACATCAACTATAAAGCCAAACAAAAAAATAATTATCAGTCCCGCACTTGCAAAAGCATTCCCAAAACTCCCACAAAAGCAACACTGCTTGATAATGGCCGTGATGATTTCGAAACACGATATTTGATTCATCTCCAAGCCTTGGAAAACATTCCCTGTTTACCATGTGTTTACTGTGATGAATTCTGCTTCCTCAATAATCCCCAGTCTAGAATCACCAATTAGCCAAGCTTAGTTTGGCAGTGCACTGTGCTTGTGTACAGAGTGTACAGTGCCAGGGAGGCGAAACTTTGACAAAAAAAAAAAGACAACATGTTATTTACTCTGTCGACAGACCCAGAATTCTCACTGCACACAGAACACACAGAGAGCAGGAGGCTTCGTCTGGCTGACAGCTGGGCTCCAAAACCCTGTTTCTCTTCCCCTTCCAAAACTTTCCAGGAGCGAGTGGATCTGCCATTTGGCATGACAGCACAAGGACAGGATATAGTGAAATTCAGCTGTGTGAATTTAAATTTAAATTTGAAAATTACCTGTGGAAGTGAATTAGGGGCAAAGTGAGTGCAGTGTTCATCACATTGCACATTATGAAGCTTTGAACAGGACGCACTGACAAAGCACGACGGCTAAAACATGAAGTAGGAGCGAAGGATTTTATTACAAAAGATAATATGGAATCACTTAATTCAATAAGGAGCATGCGATTGTTCAGAAAATGCTACAGCTATTGAAAGCGGAAATCTGGGAATAAATGGAGCATGAATATCCACAGCTAATCTCATTACACTTGGATCCCTGGTCATATTGTTTACACATTTGAATTGATAGTAGGTTCAGAGAAAAGAACAAGGAGTGTTCCAGCTGACAGCATTCTGCCCCCCCCCCCCCCCCCCCCCATTACATGCAAATATTTTGAGATTCCTAGTGTACAAATTGCAAATGATGGCACAAGAGGAAAGGTCAGAGGTCACGTAAGATATTTGAATTCATCCATTACATTGCAAGTGTATCCTCATGAGACCGCAGCTTCTGTTCGGTACACATTTTTCAGAGCCGTGTCAGATTAGCACGACCTGGTAAGTATAAAAACTGAGCATTGTCTTTGAATATTAAAGGGATAGTTCGGATTCTTTGAGGCGTATCTGTACTCAGTTTATTACCCACAGTAGATATCAGTCAGCACGCCCCCAGTTTGGAGAAGCAGGCCAGAGTCCAACACAGAAGCGAAGCAACAAACTGTCATAGATGCGGCCATCTATTGTAATTATTATAATCACTATTTATTTATTTCTATTACATTAGTCATTGTTTTTTCAGAACTGTACAGTGCTGATCGTTATGTATGTCAAAAATTGAAAAATGGCAAACTTAAGATCATTAAAAAACAAGTACTGACTATTTTTTGCTGGATTTATACTAATGCATCGAACCTAGAAAGAATAATTTGTGAAACAAAACAATAAACAATGAAAGAAACAATATCTTGTGAAGACAATAAAGTCTCCACAAAATAACATTTTAAGCCTTGTGTGTGATTTATCCTGGCTTCATATGAGCAGAGGAAATCTCTGCTTGTTGCTAGGCTAATTTATACAATGTAAAATGCCATAGGCTTGTGCTAATAACATTAGCATGTTGTATTTGTTTGGAAAACGTGTTTAGTATAAGACTGTTGTTTTGTCAGTGAACCTTGTGAGCTGTAATGGAGCCGGATTTTGTAATGTTACCTTTGTTAAATGTTGCTGTTGTCCCTGGTTTTATATGAGTAGAGGAAAATTCTGCTAGCCACTAGGCTAATCTATACAATGTAAAATGCCATAGGCTTGTGCTAATAACGTTAGCATGTTGTATTTGTGGGGAAAATGTGTCCAGGTAAAGTAACTATAAATGCTCACAACGGCTACAGCGCAGGATCTGCATTGAGCTGACGCACAAGTATATATCCCGCGTTAGAGTTCTGCAAAAGCCAAAAATGGGGCCTAAACCTGGCCCTTAACTGTGTCTTTAAAGGATAAAGCAGGTAAAATCTATTTATCTTATTTTCAAAACATGTCACTTTAAGACTGATGCCACCAACATGTAGGGCCTATTAGTGATGGCCAAATGAAGCCTCATGAAGCATTTTCTTTATTTTCTGAGCCCACAAGATGGCGCTCATGGTTTAAAGAGAGAGGCTCAAAGAATGGCACTTCAGTGTGCTTTCAACCTTTTGTTGAACAAAAAGCGCCATCTAGTGGGCTCAGAAAATAAAGAAAATGCTTCATGAGGCTTCATTTGGCCATCACTACCTATTGTGTGTGTATCCATGCTTGATGTATTGTTTTCATATATCTATATACACTGTAATAATTATAATAATTTCTTAAATTTTCATAGCACCCTTCAAGGGACCTTCGAACATTTTACATATATGAAAGCAGGACAAATAACACATATTAAGAGTGGTAGCCATGTTTGCTGGAGATAACAGGATTAACTGGGGCTGTGATGAACAGGTGGATTTTCAAGAGGTTTTTGAAGATGGCCATCGATGCAGCATTATGTATTTCTGCTGGGAGAGAGTTCTGAAGAGTGGGGGCTGCTACACTTGAGTCTCTGTCCCCAAAAGTCTATTTTATTCAATTCCACATGCAACATCCTGCTGCCAAAAATACTCACTACAGCACCCAATGGGGATGAATCCGTTCTTGAAAAGGGTTCTCAACAAGTGCACCACTACCTCCTGGTTGGATAATGTTTGTTGGAAACTACAGCTACCAGCTGTCTTGAACCTATATATTTGTGAGGTGTATTTAAAGATTTACCATCGTCAGTAGCGCCCAATGTGTCTGGAACTGATGCCACAGACAGAGCAGAGAAGTCAAAAAGCATTGTGGGGTTTTGTCTTTTCATGGGAATTGTTGAAGTTAAAAAATACAGAATGACACAAGCCCTTTAACTTAAGCTCTGATCTGACTTGACCCAACTGCTTTATTCAATCTACTACCAGCTATTAACTTACCAAGCTAATGCAACCCACTGGCTACAATCTGTCTCTTGTCTCTAATGGCTACTCATTGTGTATCTACCAATAAGTCATCCAGTGGATGCAGACGATTGGCACAATCAGACAGAGAACGAGAGAAACAGCCTCATAAATTACCATTTAAACCCAAACTCTACCAAAGCTTTATGAAACAGAATAACCTGAACCTGAACACACCCTCATACCTTTGAGTAGTATCTATCTTTCAGCTGGTCGCCAGCCAAGCAGCTGACAGGTGATTGTAAAACATGAATAAAGTCACTGATGTTCGTTTGCTAATGTAGAGACATCTTCAGTGCTCCACCTGAACTAAAGCTCTATTTATCTAATGCTGAATGATGGTGTATCATTTCAGAGTTGGCTGTACAAGGCTCTTCTTTAGCTGATATGAAACATGCACAACAAAAGGCAAAACAAACTGGGATTTAGTTGCTGAGACATGAGGGCCAGAAGAATAGGTTGTCCATTAATCGCATGATTGGTGGTTCCATCCCCAGCTCCTCCTTTCCACACATTACATATATTTGAAGTGAGCGAATCTAAAGGATAAAAGTGCCACAAAAAACACAGTCCGTCAATTCTGGATCAAAATGTTTGCCTTGACTCTTTCTATGCAAACAGTAACTAAAGTCATGCTTCAAATGCACACAGTCAAAATGCCACTCATGTTCTTGACGTGAGGCAGCACCATTCCATTTAGCGAAGGCGTATGATATAGAAGGTTTCATGCTCAATGGAAGCACAGAGATGTTGGTAGAATACAAAAAGGCTAATATATTTACAGTACCAGTGCCAGTACCCTTAAAGTGATGCCAATACCAATAGAGTACTTCATTGAATAACCATAATGTGAATAGAAAATAGAGTATAGCCATATTTTAAATGTTTTGGTGGCAACTCGAACTGCTGAACTGCCAACTCCGTGAAATACACCATGCCCAGATTCACCACACCAAAGACTGTATTAGTTGTAGCTGAAAAAAGGCCTAGAAGAAGGCTGATCTGGCAGAGTCTGGAGGTCTGGGCCGTGGTTTTATACTGTGGTGGCTTGATTGGTGGAAGAGGTGCAGGTGAGTAGGATTAGCAGCTGCAGAGGATCAGGTGGATTGGCTGGAGCAGGGAACCAACAGTCCACATCCAGCAACACACAGAGACAAACATGAAACACTAAGGAGGGGAAGCAACAGGAAACACAAGGAAAGCGAGAGGCAAAGCCAAAACTCAATTGATCAGACCTTAACAAAAGACAAAATGAAGGTAACGTTTGACTGGAGACTTTTCGATACCACTCAGTATTAGGTTATTTCAGTCGATACCTTCAAGGTATAAAGTGCTGATACCCAGCCCTAAAAATAATCAAACATTGCGTGGTAAGAAAACAATGTGAGAAATTTGAACCCAGCACCTTTCGGGCCGGATTCATTTTTCCTTATTTTTTTTATTTTTACCTGTTGTATTTATATTTTTATTTGCGTTTCTCTCTTTTTACGTGGTCCTGCTCCCTCGCAGTGCCTTGGAGGAACACAGTTAATTGGCTGTTTCTTGCCTCTTTCCAAAGCTGCCCTATAAACATTCCTTTCTTTACATGCTCCATTACCCCCCTCTTCAGTGCCATGAACAAAGAAGGATGACTCACAGCACTGCTATGAAATGGTGGAATGCAAGATGGGGCTTCAATAATATGTAACAAGCTCTATTTTTTTTCCCCATTGAGCACACGAAACACAAAGTATGCGTAATGTTTGGAGAGGTCAGAATCAGGACTTTTGCAAACTTCAAAGTCTTGAGCGAACAGATTGTACTGTCACATGGAGAAGAAACCTCCCTTGGAGAAGCGATTGTACCTTTGAACTCAATGCTTCATAAAAATGGTTCTGTGAAATAGTAAAAGACCTAGGTCAGACTTCTCATTGTCTCTGTTTGAAGCGTGGACTGAGACCTATCTCCTGCAAAGTATGACAAATTGCTTCTGCTTCGGCAAGATGAGCAAACACAGCGCAGTGGCTCTGTGATTAAATATGGGTGTCTGTATCCTCTGTCTGAGCAAATATGGACATGTCCTTTATTAATATAAAAAAATATCACACCACAGTCAGATCTGGGAAAGAATAAAGTATAAAATAAAAAACCCAGCAGACTGTTCAGTGTTCACATCTAGTTATTTAGAAGTTAATTCATTGAAAGCTTTGCCTGTTCCTATAAAATGTCATCCTGTTCTGGCACAGATGGAGGGAAAAAGCGTAGTTAAAGGCAAATGAAGGCCAACTCAGTGCACTGGGGCTTTCACATAAGTTTAACCAACCTTCATTATGTTGAGTTGATGGGCAGAATGCACATTCATCAGTGTTTCTTTGCAGGGACTGAATAAACATCAGTGGGAATCATTCATTTGTCCCCCGGAGTAGAATGAAAAAGTGTTAGTAACAGCATGGTACTTTAACAGCAGAGTATTACAAAACAAAAACAATAGAGCAATAAACTGTAACTTTGATGTTGGACTGATTTTAAACTTCAATATCTGTTCTACTCTAATTCTGTATCTGTTTGGCGTGGCCATGGTGACAACATGTCATCACTAGTTAGAGAACTCTGTTTAGTCCTGCCATACACACCAAGTCTGTCTGTCTCTTGTCAATGCTCATTATGCAGCCCCAGTCTATAATCACATTCATCAGTCAAAGTTTATTATAGCCCAATATCACAAATCAGGCCCCAATGGGCTATACAAATGATGATTTCAATTTCAATTTTACAAATAAAATCCAAAATCACAACAACATCCCTCTGTCCATGTACCGTCACAGCAGACATGGAAACTCCCCCTGTTGAAGAGTTTTTGGTGGGAGGGAGATATAAAGAGAGAGATGCACAGCAACAAATAAAAGCAAGAACTACTTTAACAATAATTACAGAAATATTAATTGGGCCCTACGCCTTTTTGGGGTATTTTTACTGCCTTTACTTTTAAGCTCATATCACAGTCATTATAAAGGCTACATACACATGCTATATCTTGGGGTTTTTTTTCAAAACAATCTGGGCTAACCAGATTTGCCATCATTTCATGTCCTTCTATGTGCCTGTATTTTATATTGATTTTTATATCAATGAAAAAAACAAATCTGTGTGACTAAATTCTTACAATTTTTACATGTATCTCACCATAGCAAGTTAGAAGTTGACATATTCTGCCATATATGAAGAGGGGACACTCTCTGGAATCTGGCAACATAAGAACCATGATGCTGGGACATTCTGTCACTTCACAGTTGTCCAAAACATGTGGTTTGTGCCAGGCGGACATGATTGCCAGTATCTTTTCATTATTGCAAGAAATTCCATTGACTCATTCACAAGTCAAAAATGTGTTTTATCTGAAAGAAACATGCAATATTTACATCTAAGATCATAGAAAAATAGTAATAATATTATTCTTCACTATATGAAGTGACTGATAACAAGATCTGTATAATGGATTGTAAAGAAATTCGTCAGGTTTTTATTTTGTAGACAATTGGTCTGTATTTACAGCGTGATGGGATGACAGCACAATGATGTGTGTGGTATCATTGGAAAGCTCTGCTCCTGCGCGTTCATGTGATATGCGTGGCAGTTCTGTGCGACCCTGCATTTACCAGTAATCCATCCAAGAGTAATGTGTGTGCAAATCTGTATGAAAGCTTTGTTATACATGATTTTAGTGTAACTTTATCTTTTTTTTTTCACTGTGAAAACATTGGACTACCAACAAGTGGTCTTGGTCTTGCCGGAAAGCTACGGTTCCGCTGTTTCACATGATATGCGTGGCTTCTTGCTATGACGAACGGTCGCGGAGAAAATCCATAGAGAAGAACAGGTGTGAATTTGGACGCACTATGCATCGTTCGGGCCCATAGGGTTAATATTAATAAGAGTAGTGGGTGAATCACACCTAAAAACAGCAGTATAACAACAGTAGTATAAAGCTGAACACACACCTGCACTACATCAAGTGCCACACTGGATGCATCACACTGCAAAGTTATTACTACTTATACTGAAAGTTCTGTACTCTTCCATTTCTGCGTTAGCTTAAAATCATACGTGGACAGCCCCTAATTAAGCTTGGGGTATTTCTCAAGCTCAACAGCATGTCTCTCGTCATTCAGTCTTTGTCATATATGAGGCAGCAACAGCAATGGAGTTCTCTTAATGCATCCATGATGAGGAGAGGAGTCGAGCTGCTACAGGAGCTTGGAAGAGGAGCTGCTACGGGAGCTGGTCTGTACAAACAGAGAGTGAGTGGGGGGAAAAAATGCATTTTATTCAAGGGGTGGCGAGGCTGGAAATAGGACAGTGGCATGTCCAGGAGTGCTGATGTGGGGTTGTACAAAATAATAGGAGTGTATTTTTTGATGTGCAGCGTTCGCCACCGGTGTGTTTTGACTTTTACAGCCAGACATCACCAAAGATTCTCTTATTTACCAATAGAAATATGAAACAATAAGACCCAGCTGCCCCACTCCTCTGCAGCAGCAAGGCAACAGAGACAATGCACAAAAAACGCCTTCCATGTTTCGTACTACTCACCTCGAGTTCTCGATTTGCCACAAGTTGGTTAATGTGGAAGTTCTTGACTCAGGCCATACTGCTACGCTGATTTGAATGGGAATGCCCGTTCTACTCTCATTCTATTTCTATGGTTTTAAAGTTCCTTTGCAATAAGAATGCATGGCACATATTTGCACTTTTGAGTACCAGATGGTTGGACTTGGACAAGGGCCAAGGGTTTTATTTGCCTGAGCCCGAGGTACATGTAAGATCTGCTGTTAGAGCATGTGAAGTTGAGCAAAATGGCAGCGAAGGTACTGAGGTTATTATGAAATGTCTATGGCAATGTTTGATGTATTTCATGAACAGACTGCAGCTGCTAATAGCTTACTTTTCTAATATCCCATGTCATGAACTGTGAACACACACAGCATTTAAATGGTCCTGGGAACATTAAGTATTGCAGTTCAACAAAGTTTTGGGACTTGCAGGAGGCGTATTAAAAAAAGAAAGGTCAAACTTGATGCTGCAGAGATTGAAATATGCTGACTTTTAGTCCATTGTATGAGTGAAGTTAGAGGTGTTCACAGGTCTACATGGGCATATATTCATGAATGTGTTTTCAATAGTTGTTCTTAATTTATTTCGGGCCACAGAAGACATGATACTGTTTTCCCAGGCTGTGTCAGTATCCGTAATGATAAGTAAACAGAACATCATGAGTAAAATTTGTAGAGTGCCTTCTTAAAGTAATGATCAAGTTACAGAAAATTATTAGAATCATAAACAGCAACAAAAAATACAGAAACAAAAGAGTCTGTGTTCACTCGCTGCAGAGAGCTGAGAGTTTGAGTCTTCTTCACGTGCAAAGCAGCAAAATTAATTGAATTAAATTTACAATCTCAGTTAATTTAATTTCAGTTGACTCAAGTCTGTAGTATTTGTATTTGCACAAAACCAAGCACCCACTTATTTGCTGTGACAGCAATGATTCTGCAGTATTTGCCTTGGGACGACACATGCACAAAACCAACAAAGCAATGGAACAGATAAGAGGTAAAACTTTACAAAGGCAAATACATCAGTGGCGTGAACGTTAGTCACTTTCAAAATGTGTAATAAAATCCACACAGAGAGGAAGAAAAAAATGTACAGGATGTTGAAACTTTCTGTTATTGAAACAAGGCTCTTGTTCCATTGTGTGCAATGTCTTTTTTTTTCTTTTTTGTGTGATGAAAGACAATAAGAACAGTTGTCGTCTCCACAGAAGCACATTGGACCATAACAAGGAATGCCACTGTGGCTTTGTTTTAGCTGCTGGCTGCTGTACCTTTCTTTTCCTGGACTGTAGTTTGTCACATTTACACACTATTTACATCTTATGTTATCTCGAACAGAAGTCTACTGGCGTTGTTGATATGAGCCATTTGTTCCCTGTGTGACCAAAGTGAGAGCTGCATAGTTGGGATAAAGTCAAACACGTTATGAATTGAAATACACAGGTGTACTACGCTGAAGAACGTATGTAACCCAAGTAATGACATAATTGTTTGATTGGTAACATTCTCACTCCAGGTCCTCAAACACTGAAGCTTTCTCATGCCTCTCACATGGGATACACCTCTATGAGATGCACCCTTTAAGGTCTGTACATGACACACAGCTGCCTCCTATGTGAACCTTGTGATAAAAGTTTTCAAAGCTCATATTTAGGTTTTGGCAACAAAACTACTTGGTGAGGTTTAGAACAGACATCTTTTGGGTTTAAATAATACTGTAAGGTGTTACACATATGTCATGTAAGTGATGTCACAGACATGCCAGAAGTTGCTGAAATCCGGTGCTTGGTCAGTGAATTCAGGCGTCAGACATGAACAAAAAAAGCTGTCCATTCACATCCGCATGATATGTTGCCTGTCACTGTAATTATTTAGCGGCACCCAGTGGCGTCAGGAGGAAACGCGGTGGGACAACAACAAAAGTAAAGGTATTGATGGCCAAATGACACCTCATGAAGCATTTTCATTATTCTCTGAGCCCACTAGATGGCGCTTTTTGTTCAACAACAGGTTGAAAGTAGTGATGGCCAAATGAAGCCTCATGAAGCATTTTCTTTATTTTCTGAGCCCACTAGATGGCGCTCATGGTTTAAAGAGAGAGGCTCAAAGAATGGCAATTCAGAGTGCTTTCAACCTTTTGTTGAACAAAAAGCGCCATCTAGTGGGCTCAGAAAATAAAGAAAATGCTTCACGAGGCTTCATTTGGCCATCACTGTTTGCTTCCTGTAAGATTGTAAAGCTAAACCCTGTTCTTTTTTCCTAAACCAACCACTGTAAAGCTAAACCCTGTTCTTTTTTCCTAAACCAACCACGTAGGGGCGGCCGTGGCTCAGAGGGTAGAGCGGGACATGTCCCCTGATTGGAAGAATCAGTGGTTCAATCCCCAACTCCTCCAGTTTCTAGTCGAAGTAGCCTTAAGCAAGATACTGAACCCAAATTGCTCCTGATGGCTGTTCCATCAGTATGTGAGTGTAGTAAAAACTGAATGGCAGGTGACACCTTGCATGGTCGCCTCGGCCACCAGTGTGTATATGTGTGTGAATGGGTGAATGTGACTCGTAGTATAAAAAGCACTTTGAGTGGTCGAGAGACGAGAAGGGTGCTACATGAGTGCAGGTCCATCCATTTACGTGCTTTTGTTGCCTTAACCCAACCCTGTGCATGTGTTGGCAAAATGTAACCACGTGCATTAGCTGTTGAAGGAAAAACGTCCTGGTGTTGTGAAAACGGAGGTGTATTCTAACAGCAAACAATGCATGTAACAGGCTGAAGTTGACACGGCGTCCCAGAACGTCAACAACCAACGCACCCAGGGTACCTTGCATGTCGTATGTCGACGTGGGACGTCCATGACCAAATGTCGATATGTAATGAAGTTGGAGTCAGAATGTGTTGCACTGACAGATGAAAGTTACTTACCTTTACAATAAAAAAAAAACAGCACACAAACAGCAGTCTCCTTGCAAATGGGCAGTGTTTGCCATATATGGACACTCTTCACACTACATCCATTGTTCTGAGTGTCAGATAGTGCTACAGATGGGTTTACATTGGAATTAGTTCAAAGCCAGTTGTGTCTAATAGAGATGTCAAAGGGTGCCTTCTCCATTGGTGTCACACGCTCAGGGTTATGACTTCGCTCGGACGCCCACGTCCGTGCTCCCTCCCTCCTCTGTTAAATGGTATCTCCCAGGCGCACTACGTCATCAAACCATGTGATGTTTGGTATTGCCGGATTCAGGAAGCTCTCGATTTTTCAAAAATAACATTGTTTTTCTTTTATTTATTATGTATTTCGCACCAGAGCAGCCTAAACAAAATCACGATGAGTGGTGACAAGTCATGTCATGCCGTTTTTTCGACGGGAAAAGTTAAAGGATTACTCGCGATCTTATGCGGAGCTGTGAGTGGAGACTTAGCTGTTTTACAAAAGGTAAGAGTCTCACTCCTACCACTATTTTTGGCTGAGATATACCGTCTAGAAAGTGGGATCATAACTTTCACGTTTCATATGGCTTTATTTGGTGATATTTTATGGTGTTTCTGTGTCATAAACAACATCAGCTATCATAATCACACCTGATTTCAATAAGGTACAATGTTTGAAGCTGGCTGAGTGTTGTTTGATCACTGACAGTACTGTTTTGAAGCCGAGTGACCGACTTGTCATTTGGAGCTCCGCCTGGATCTTTTCATGGAAAAAACACTGTAGAATGGTCATACTTTGAGCAGTCTTCTTCAAATTTGAAACAAGTGTTGATTGATAGTGTGCCTACAGCCCCACAGTGTCATTTACCTGCTCAGATGAAGCCACAGACAGTTATTCATCCTGAAAAACATTTTTTATTTTATTTTGCCTAAAATAAAATAAAAAATGTTTTTCAACCTTTTACTGACTTCAGAGGCCCATTACTCTGTCTCTGTATCACCTAGAGTGTTTCTGACACGTTCACAAGAAACTTCAGAGCTTCAGAGAGTTTTCTTTCTGGCAAGACCTCATGCATGCATGTAGTCAGAGTGGTTCAGAAGCTACAGTCATTTTAATTTGGGTATGTCATTTTAGGCGTTTTCACCACAAAATGGGGGGGGAGTACAAGAGGCTAAATGTGATAGAGAACAGGCCTTCTGATCACAATGCGGACTGAAACGAGACAGTAACTGACTTGTAATTGTAAATGTTTATTATGCACACATTATATATTATGCAACTGAATCCATAATACTGCACACAGTGAAGACGTTACACAAGAACAGGACACAAAAAAGGACTCTCAAATTGATCAAATTATCCCGGAGGTCCGACAGCTGCTCTTCAGCTTGCTAATGGATGGGGAACATTCGGTAAGTGAGAAAAACTAAGATGTTATGTAGCGTTTTATCATGCCATCATAATGTTATTTTTTAGCAGACTAAATATCTGCAATACATAATGTGCATAAATGGACGCCCGCTGATGGCTTGATTTAAATAAGCCCTGCAGCAGAATTTACTCTGAGAGAGAATCAGGAAGATCCTCTTTGTGCAGAGAGCAGTCGGACTTTATATATCTCAATTATCTCGCCTGCTTTAATGTACAGTATGTGTGTGTGAGTGTGTGTGTGTGTGTGTGTGTGTGTGTGTGTGTGTGTGTGGTGTTGACACAAATGATATTCTGCCATGAACTCCTAATGGACACCCTGCTTTAGATTCTGTGGCTGACTCACAGGACTCATAGTCAACATTCAAATATCAGACACTGTCTTTCTGAGAGTGGAAAGAGCTCTTGCACATTTCAAGCAGCGTACATTCCTCCTTCTGAGGAGTCCTATAGCAACATACTGCTTCCTGCCAGCTCCAGACCCTGACCTGCCTGTGGAGGGGGGGCGGACAAAATACATTTCCCCTCAGCAATAGACACACAAGTTAAAATATCAGTACTGAACTTAAACACTAAAGTTTGAGTTCTGAGACTAAGACTTTCTTATGGATTATCCATAGTGCACTGGATGGCTGTGTTAAACACTGCCATTTCAAAGTTTTGATACAATTATTCTTAATTTAGTCTCAGGATCAAAGTCCTCCATTATTCTCTGCAACACTTCCTCTCTCTTCTCGCAAATCTTGTGATTCTTCTGCTTCTCTTAGCATAATGAGTTCAGGGGATTTGCATCAGAGTTAAGTCTGACTTTTCACCTCTGGACCAAAGTGAAAAATTATAGAGTGTGCTCTATGTGTGTGTGTGTGTGTGTGTGTGTGTGTGTGTGTGAGGGAGAGGGGGAGAGCTGGAGCTTATGTGCCACTACTACAGTGTTTTGATGTGTGTTGATGCAGTTGCCTGTCAATATGCCAGCTACTATAATCCTTTAAAAAGATTAGGATTAATGGCCCTTGGGCCTCACTGAACGCTCCACTTGAAAAGATGAATACTTATGAATGAATATACATTAAAATAATCAGTAAGCGTTTGTTTTTTCTCATGTTTGAGAGCAGGGGTTGCAATTAGGTTCGGCCACGGGCCAGATTTCCTGAGCGCTGTTCTCTGGGGAGCCAGCAGGTGCAGTGGTGCAGCATTTTGATACTTTGTGTTTGATTGCATGTTGTCTTTTTTATTGATTTGAGAGTAAACTGATTAGTGAATTTTATTTTTTTAAATTTCTGATCATTGAAGAGTCATTGAATCTTGAGCCTTATGAAATAGCTCAAACATGATCTCTTTCATCAAGCCATCGTCATTCTGTTTAGCTTGGCTACAGTCAAAGCCAGAGCCTTCTGATGTGGGCTGGTCATTTATGAGACTGCAGCCGTAGGCTGTATAGAATAATGGACAAAGCCATGTTGATCTCACTCTTTGGTTTGTGGACTCTCGTTTTGAAGCCTTGAGTTTGGCATCTTGGCCAGTGGTGTAGTGGTAATTGATGAGGTGCACTACCAGGTAGATAGGTAGGTTACTGATGAGGAAGTGGGCATACTCTCCTATATATTACAATGGCTATTTAGCTGATAGGTGGGTATACTGTAACTGGATAGAAAAAGAAGTGGGTATACCCTGTATACCTGAGTATACCCTCCACTACACCACTAATCTTGGCCATTGTCATCTTGGATTTTGGGGCCAATTTGGATGAGAGATAACCTTACACTAGCTTGGTTAGTGCACAATGCATTTACAGCAATGGCTAAATGTGATCGTTCTAATGCTAATGCTAATTTTGGCTAGTAAAAGGCAGACGTAAAACCATTAAAACTTGTACTTACAGGAGAACCTTAATATCCAACTCCTCAGAGATTCTGTTAGTACAACCAAATGCTGAATAAGTCTTTTTCAGGTGACCAAAATGTTACAATTAAATTTTTACTGATATAGCGATAGCTACGGGTATGCCTATATTCTGTAAATCTGCGGTTACACCATGGTTACGTTACCTAACCAGCATTGTGGCTGTGGTAGCGACCTGTCAATGGGTTGCACCCACCTGTCACTCTGTCATAAACCCTTAAAAAATGTAAACTGGTTATAAAAGTTATAAAAAAAATTAACCCTTTTATAGTTGGCTAGCTATAATTAGCAATAAATACCAAACTGTTTGCTCTACCAAGCATTACACATGTTTATTTCTGCTGTAAAGTTGGGTATTTGAACATGGGGATCTATGGGAATCAACTTTGTGGTCATTCGAGGAACTGCAGTTGTTGAGACTTCCATGCTGGCTTCATTTTCCAGCCATTAAGAGAACATAATGAGCCAAACCTGTTGGCACTGTCTTTGACTGAGCAGCTGATCTGTAGTGATGGCCAAATGAAGCCTCATGAAGCATTTTCTTTACTTTCTGAGCCCACTAGATGGCGTTTTTTGTTCAACAAAAGGTTGAAAGCACACTGAATTGCCATTCTTTGAGCCTCTCTCTTTAAACCATGAGCACCATCTAGTGGGCTCAGAAAATGCTTCACGAGGCTTCATTTGGCCATCACTTCTGATCTGCATTAACACCCCAAGCAGAATTCCGAAAAAAAACAAAAAAAAAACACCACACATACACAATAGAGTAAACCACTTCAAACAGATCATCATCCCATGAGCCCATAAACCAAACTAAACAAGCTTGGGTCATTTATACAACCGGATCGATAACTGACTGACTTGACTAACTTAAATGAAACACTGGACTTTAATTAAGCAGAAACTCACAAAAAATACGTTGTTTTTGTGAAGGAACAGGGCCGAGTGAGTCTCTACATTTTTCATTCATCCAACTTTTTTTCTGCGTGACCTCATGGGATAGGAGCCATGACCACAGACTTCAGATCTTGTTCTGTTGTACTTTGCTGCAATATTACTGCAAGAGTCAGAGAGGCTTCGGACAGAAGTAGAGTCCCGTGTAATTTCTTCTCACATCAAAAATAATGCAAATACAATTCAAAACCACCACCACCACCACTGCTTGAATTAATGATTTCCCTTTCACACACTTGTTACAGCTGGTGACTGCAAATTGAGCCAGAGGTTCACAGCTTCAAAAATGTTTGAAATTCAGTGCCCACTGTTCATGTAAGATAACATTGGTGGTAGCCACTTCTCCGAACAGTGTGCTTTAAACAAAAGGACAAGTGTATCAAGAGATGCAATGCTGATGGTTCCTGGAAGGTTTTAAATAAACTGTTAATTTCACATTTTGAATTCAAAGCTGCTTTTACCTGATGAACAGCAGTTGGTTATGTCAGGCAAGTGTGTCAGTTAGCATGTAGCCTGTCTATGCAGCCTCTTAGTTGCTTTAAGTTAAGGCTTAGCCGCTTAGTAATGTCATTACTCATAATTTCCATTTTCACACCTTGTCTGGTTCTCACTTTCAGACTTATCAGTTTGATCCACACTTAAATTATCAGTGTGAAACCACCCCCATGACCAAAAAGCCAAACCTTGGTCAGACAAAAAGAGGTGGTCGGATCTGATCGGATCAAACCGAACCATGATCTGCTTTGTTTAAAGTGCAAAAGCATGTTATGGACGCTTCGGACTTTTGAACCGAATAAAGGAAGTTCTGGCAAGCCAACGTCTAGCCAACAGTGTAATAGCTGCTTTAAGAAATAGTTCAGTAAGTAGTGTGCGAGTGTGTGGTAAAGCGAGACACACCAACTGGATAATATGTGTACAATGAAACAAAATTGTCCTGGGTCCTTGTTTCGGACTTTCAGGTATAAAAAGACCCTAAGACTAACCTGTCTGACAGCGGTAGATTTCTGCTGAACCTCAGTAGGAAAGATAAATACATTCTTAAACATTTTAAATTGTATGTGTGTGCATGGAAAAAATCCAAGGATGTGGAAATAGCGTAGCATAATTAAATAGAAAGATCATTACTTGTGGCTGTGCATTGCTCCATGCAGAATAATTCAATCCCAATGTCATATCTTAACTGAACAACACTGCATCTCCCTTTTATAAAATGACCAACTGAACTCTTAAATAGTTTTGTTCCCTCAGCAGAAAATTCAAACACACTGTCAGTATGAAAAAACTGTGTACTTTCTTAAAGTGGGAGCAATTTATCAGGACTGTAATCTGTTTTGGGGTTGCATGTTCTGACAGTGTTTGTCAAGGCATGGCTCTGATTAAGATATATCTGTTTTTCTTACAGGACTGTTGCATTAATTATTCCTGTTTCCACACAGCAGAGCAGACGCAACACAGGAGCAAGGACAAAGACTTTATGGAGAAAGGTGCGCCATCTGCTAAATGACCACTTAGTGCTGTTCAAACACGGAACGTTTGCAGCCTACAGAGTATCAAACACACAAGTGGCCCATCTTTGGGGTGTATCGTCGAGCATCAAGATTGCCCTTAGTTTTTGCAGACTGCAGTGGGAACTAATAATTGGATGAATGGGTTTTACATAGCTTAAATGCCCCTTACTAATACAGCCGTGGTTGAAGTATTCCATAAAGCTTACAACTATTAGCTCAGTGGCGTTAACACAGAGTGTGTGTTTACACAGACAGGATGCATCTGATTGCATTCTGATTGCGATCAAGGCACTGTTTGCTGTTGAGTCCACTGCATTACTTCAGGGTGAATTATCTCCACAGATACAGGATGGATTGCCATTAATGTTGGTACAGACGTTCATGGTATCCAGAGGATTGATCCTACTAACCTTAAGACCCAGACACATCAACAGCAAACTATCAAAACACTAGTGGTGACAAAGTGCAGACCACTGTGTCACTTCACGTCATCTGTGTCTCAGCCAAAAAGCTGGGGGTCTGCCCATTGGTCCGACATCCCATTGTTCCGACCATATTAAACCCATTGTTCCGAAGTCCCGTTGTTCTGAAATCATCATGATGCCCTGTGGTTAAGGTCTGGTTAGGTTTAGGCACAAAAACCACTTGGTTAGGGTCAGGAAAAGATCATGGTGTGGGTT
>NC_065516.1:34085739-34088512 GCF_006386435.1 Epinephelus moara | reverse complement strand
AGCTAGGAGCTAACGTTAGGCTAACTTTAGCTAACGTTAGCTAGAGATGTTAAAGATAACTTTATATTTCTTTCCAGCAAAGTGACAATATGTTGCCTCAAACACAATGTTGACTTACCTTAGAACAGATGTAGACATCATTGTTAATCTTATTCACGTTGAGTTGATGTTGTGGTCTAACGTTACCACACGACTTTATCCAAAGGAGACACTTTTCTCGGTTGAGATGTGGTTTAAAGTGTTAGCCATAGGTCAACTGTTGCCTGTAAGCTGACCTTGAGTGTCTTGAAAGGCACGTATAAATAAAATGTATTATTATTTTTCCTCCTCTGTTTTTATCTTATCTCCAGTCTTGGTTGTGGTCATACGGTGGTGATGCCATTACCCTGACAGGGCTGTGATTTTGGCGGCACCCAGTCTTAGTATGAGCTCCTGTGCCAAAAAAATATCCCAAAAGCCATTTTAAAAACACACCATACTCCGCTGTGCAGCTGCCTGCCACCATCATGAAGCAATGCCACCTGGAATAACATGCGACTGTGGGCTGCCGTAACATGTTACTGCAGGGCATGGTGGATGTGTTTAAACTGCCCTCAAATTACCAACTACAATTTCATACTGTTCACACTGGAATGAATTGTGGCAATGACTCAACCTCTTTACCTGCAGGACGGTCCTCTGTGATAGAAAATAATCCAGCATTGTGTAACGGATCATTTCTCCATACAATGGGCTGCACGAAACAGCATTTATCATGTGTGACATAATCTTGTTCTGAACAATAGGCAAACTCACGATGTAATTAGCGCGCCTGCTGTTCACTTCTGTTAACTTTAAATTACAAAGACAATCACATCCACGTGTAATGGCATGCGCTGTGTTTTGTCTTTAAAACAAATAGTCTCTTTTTTGCCTTGAGATTTACTGGAACCTTGGGTAACCTCATTTAGCATCTGATTGTCTATCTCCAAAGATGTTTGCATTTATACACATCTCTTTGAATTCCTGCCATAGCACTGCTACTTGGAAATCTCTTTAGCCCTGCGTTGCTATGGCAATTCAGCTCCACTGAGCTGGTGAAGGGTATACATGTGTGTGAGTGTGTGCAGTTGTGCCAAAGCAAAAGGGACAAAAGCATGATTACTGAACTGACTGAGGAGATAATCTATAAAATGTTGGCAGTTTTTTTGCCTAAGTTCTTGGCACCCTGCTGACTTCACTTTGTAGTCAGTTATTTGTGGGTATTTTTACAGGTGACTCATGATGTTGGATTAATGGAGACCTTGAGACTTCTTACAGCCCTACAGCTGTGGGGAGGGTGCATTAATCTCTCAGCATTAAAGCCTCTTGAGCTGGTAAGTGTTGGTAAGATGAGGGTTGGAATCGATGTGAAGGAGAGTGGGAACTTTTACTTGTGTACCAAACTCCACTTCATCTTTGGATGAGGGAAACTAGTCATGTGTTACTGTCAACCAAATGTAGTCTTAAGATTATATAGGCCTATGTTTTAACTGCTGAAAGTAAACCAGACCTTGGTAGCTACTGAGTAAACTATGTTCCTTGCTTTGCCAACTAGCTGCTAAATACATAAAAAACAATATGTGTTCCTACAAAAAGTAATGCACTGAAATTCATACATATCCAATCAGTAGTGATGGCCAAATGAAGCCTCATGAAGCATTTTCTTTATTTTATGAGCCCACTAGATGGCGCTTTTTGTTCAACAAAAGGATGAAAACGCATTGAATTGCCATTCTTTGAGCCTCTCTGTTTAAACCATGAGCGCCATCTAGTGGGCTCAGAAAATAAAGAAAATGCTTCATGAGGCTTCATTTGACCATCACTACCCATCAGCCATTAATTCGTGCATAACTCTTGAATTTTGGAAGGCTGCATTCACATGATCTATACGCTCACAGGAATGAAGGAAGACATTCTGATTGATCCTGTAAGGTGGCAGGCTGGGGCAGTGGAGGGGCGAAACAGAAGGGAGATTAAATCAACAAGGAGCGGACAGACAGGAGGAAAGCCAAAAAAAACATGGAAGCACATGACTTCACTGACTGAAATCTAACAAGTCCGAGAGGTTTTGTACTTTGTAAATTCACCCTCATAAACTGACCGTTAAGCCTTGTATTAAATGGATCATATGTAATTAACACAAACATGTGATCAACACATTAAGACTCTGTTCAGTCCAGACATGAATGATGAAAGCCAGTGCAATGAAGCTCTGAATCACGTTGTAGCTTTACCACACAGTATTGCATTCTTGGAATAACGAGTCCATCCCCGGTGTGCTGAGTTGAGTTTGGGTTTCTTATAGAAAAAACAGCAATGAAATCATGATTGTGTGACGTGGGAATCTTTAATTTTAATGCCAACATTGGTGTGAAAGGTTTGAAAAAAAACTGTAAGCTAAGATTCTGTGTTTTTGTTGAATAGTTTTGTACCTTGTGGTAGAGTTAATGGTTCTGTACAAGAAATAGCCTGGCACGTAATCTTATGCTAAAAAGCAAATTGCCATTTTTACACTATCTTATTATATAATGATGAAAACTCTGTGTGTGTGTGTCTGTTCCATGTCTTTCTCCTCACTGACTTGGTTAATCCATGTGAAATTTGGCACAGTGGTAGAGGGTCATGGGAGGATGCCAATGAAGCAATATTACATCAATTGGCCAAAGGGGGGCGCTATAGCAACCCATTGAAATGTCAAACTTTGAATGGGCATATCTCATGCCCCGTATGTCGTAGAGACATGAAACTTTGC
>NC_065516.1:34056039-34085706 GCF_006386435.1 Epinephelus moara | reverse complement strand
GCCTCAAGGTGACTGGAGAAATTTAACTCTAATTGGCAACTGGGTGGCGCTATAACAACAGAGAAATGCTTCAAAATGGCTAAAATGCAACCGATCGCTGTGGCTCCCCCTGTGGACCAATGTTTGGTATGACTAAGTCATGGTATGGTATGCTTTACTCAGTGGGTATGGACTAGTGTTTTTTATTTAACAAATGAGATATAACACGTTAATCTGTGAGCTCCAGCTACGTCTTTACCATGAAGACATGAGAGTGGTACAGACCTCCTCATTTACCTCTCAGCATCACATTTCCTGAATTGTCAAATGACTCCTTCAGGACCAAATACAGCCGTTTACAAATAATATATACATATGCCTTTAAATACATCAGCACAATAGAGGAACGTATAGACATGCAGTAGATGAATGTGTGTGGGGTTGCACATTGGAAATGATTCAGCCGGCTCTCACATCTGTTCCACAACCTGCTGTTACACTGGAGAGGGTTATTATTATAGAGGAACTGTTATTACAGTGAAGATTGGATATCAGAAGACACATTTACAGTGGTTTGATGTCAGAGCCGGACTGCTGCAACACCCTAACACACATTCCTCTTTACTTCTAACACGGCTGCAGGTTGTGTTTTTGTACGGATCTTAAATGTGATAACATGTCTCATTCTTATGTGTCACAAAGACATCAGCATGCAGGATGCGTGAAAACCTGATTTAGACATAAATCATTTCCTCCTAACCTATTAAATTAAAGGAACAAAAAAGAAACATCAGTCCATTATAATATAATTGAAATGAACACATTAGAGTTGCTATGAAATGAAAGATGACTTTTTCGCCTGGTTAGGTAATAAACTGTTGTTTCCTGGAGACTTTAATAAAATGCCTTCATTTCACAAGGTGAGATGTTTAAAACAGTTGCAGACTCATTTCAGCTCAATTAAATCTTCATCAGGATGGAGTGAGGACAGAAAACAAGTCACTTTAACTTCTCCACTGTAGACAGTTCAGTGAAAAAGGAAGTTATTAAAGACAGAAAATGAAAATGAGAAAAGTACCTGAGAACAAAAGGATAGGGGAAATTACTCTGTGGCACGGTGGTACAGTGGTTAGTGGTTATGATCCCTCACTCCAGTTTCAAAGCCCCGAGTTTGGCATTTTGCGCCATCACCATTTTAGATTTCAGAGCCTGAAGTGACCATATTTGGAGATGGTTGCTTGCTTTTGAAACATATTAGTTCTGCACAGGAACTGAACATTGTCACTGGATGTCAAAACATTTAGTGCATAAATATCCAATATGGGCTTATTGGATCTTTTGCAAGTGCACCTGTGATGTGCTTTGTAAGCCAGGAACCAATAACCAATGCCTTCAAAATACAGCATTTAGAGTTTTAATCGTAACCAACAAAAACATAATCACATCATCCTTATTTTGACCCAGGTGTCCTTTGAATGTTTTTATAATGCTTATTTCCACAGATGATGTCTAAAGCACTACCCAATGTGACTCCTGTCTTGCCGTCATCAAAGTGGAAGCTGGAATCACATCTACTAACAAGTATTGTTGTTTTTTGTGCATTTAACTTGCAAAATATTGGATACATCATATCTTACTATATAATGATGAAAACTGTGTGTGTGTGTTCCACGTTTTTCTCCTCACTGACTTGGTCAATCCATGTGAAATTTGGCNATATTGCGGAGGGCGTGGCTCATCACATAAAGGTGTATAACATCTCAAGGTTAGTGGGTAAAGCAGGCGCCCCATGTACAAGACTGTTGCCGCAGCGGCCCAGGTTCAAATCCAGCCTGTGGCCCTTTGCTGCATGTCACCCCCCTCNATGAATATTGCGGAGGGCGTGGCTCATCACATAAAGATGTATAACATCTCAAGGTTAGTGGGTAAAGCAGGTGCCCCATGTACAAGACTGTTGCCGCAGCGGCCCAGGTTCAAATCCAGCCTGTGGCCCTTTGCTGCAATGTCACCCCCCTCTCTCTCTCCCCCCTTCACGCTTATCTGTCCTGTCCATTAAAGGCAAAATACCCCAAAAAATATCTTTTAAAAATGGCTAAAATGCGACTGATTGCTGTGGCTCCCCCTGTGGCTGAATGTTTTTGTTTTATTTTCTAATTTTTGGTATGACTAAGTCATGGTATGGTATGCTGTACTCAATGGGTATGGACTAGTTTAAATTAATTTGGGTTGAGCAAACCTAAACAGATCTGCGAAAGTGAGCTGACTTTTAACAAGTCTTGGAAAACTCTCCTTATAAATGTAGTTAGCCAACATGGCTACTGTCTGTCGTAAATGGCCACATCTATGGGAAATACACCAGGTTGACATGTGCCAGAATTTTCCTTTAAACACACTGAGTGTGTTTTGTTTGTGCTCAATGAGAACTTACTGGAAGTGTTGTCCACCTAACGTTTACATTCATGTTATGAGGCCTGTAGAGTAACTTCAGTTGGGAATCCATGAGCTCAGATTAAAGAAATGCAAAAAGATCAAAGTAAATAAAATCCTAACTCACAGATGGATATCTTACAGACTACAGGTGGATTTGTCTTTGAACTTCCAGCTTTATTGTGCCATGATACACAAAACAAATGAAGCCAACAGATGGAATATACGTTTTTATTCAATCTCACAGCTACAGACAGTAGACGGCACCCTCAGGAGATTCAAAACAATCAGACCTAAAACTATTTAGATTGACTTTTTAACTTTGCTTACATCGACTGTTCAAACATTTCCAAAGAGTGGTATATGGCTTTAATTTTAAAAAGCAATAATGTGCAACGTCATCTGGGGCACACACAGCAGTGTATTTTCTGTCTCTGCTTTGGATGGAACAAACAAAGGAAGAGGTGAGCAGCATATCAGTGGACAGATTGACTCTGTACCCAGATTTGTCTCAATACCTGTTCACTTGCACCTCCTTCACACCTCACATTAAAATGCATCTTGTATCCAGATTCTGATTTAATGTAATCAGATTTTCACCTTGGATTATTATGTCTCCTGTGTCCACATTGAAATCCAGTTAAGATCCGATTGCTCTGTCAAAGTCTTCAAACCGAACAGTTGTGGCCATTCAGTGTATCCCCAAACAACAGTTCGTATGATGAAGCCTGTGAATTACGAATGACATTACACACTGGATGTAAAAGTTACATAATTAATGTAAAGTTTAGGAAGTTAGAGTCACCAATTAACCTGCATGTCTCTGGACTGTGGGAGGAAGCTGGAGCACCTGGAGGAAAGCCTATGTTGTACTGGGAGAGAACCCACGCTGACTCAGGGAGAACATGCAACCTCTGCACAGAAGGGCTGAAACACCCACCCAGGATTCGAACCAGGAACCCTCTTGCTGTGAAGCAACAATGCTAATCACTGCACTGCTGTATACTTGTGTTCAATGTGGTTACAATGCATCCCTGACCACCTCTGGAGGTGGTTTGGCTGATTGGATCACAATCTGTCCTCAGGTGCATTCACACCTTTTACTTTCATGTGGTCAAGGATATGCAATTTTAATTCCATCATCCAAAATGCATTTTAATGCAAGGTATAAAGGGAGTCCCTGAGTCTTTGTGGATAGACATGGGGCACTGAGGTTCCTTGAAGCAGGAAAACCCTTTGTCAGTTATCATTTAGTTTGGCTGGTGTTACATACAAACTGTTCCTTTGTAGAATTTTGTGTTAAGAGTTCCTGTGTGAGTTAAAACCCAACTTCTTCATAGTTTTTTAATGGAAAGTTTTCCATCATCCACTTCATTCAAAATACCATCCTTATCTGAACAGTCGAACAAATTCGTACATATCCCGTCTAACAAAGGGGCAGTAATTCATGTATAACCCACCTGGTCCACTGGTCCCATCTGACCCTAACGACTCACATGGTGACCTTAACGACTCTGAAACTAAGAGCTCACGTGACCCCTACGACTCTGCAACGGTTCCCACCCACACAGGGTTTATAGCCTGCAACCTCGTACCAGCCATTTAGAACTGAAGAAGCTTCGTGGATGAGAGGCGAAACGTCTTCAAGAAATGCAAGCAAGTCCAGTTGCCTACGATATTAGCACTTACGATTGCCATGACCTGGATGACTGAGAATCTTCACTGACATGTATAACCCACGTATTTTTGAAGGCTGAGATGAGGTGGCCAATGTGCTGAGGGGAGTAAAGAAGGAAGTGGTTCCAAGCAGCCCAGTTATGAGGCAGGTTGGGGCAGTGGTTGAGTCTCAAAACACAGGACTTTACCCTGAGACTTTACCCAGGTGACGGCCGATCAGAACCATGTTAACTTTGAGTCATTTTAAGGTATGTCCTCACCATGTTTCCTTTCCTAAACCTAAGCACAGTGACTTCAGTTGCCTTGAAACCTAACCCTTGTAACATTACATTAACTACATAACTTTACATTAGGAATATAACATCATTAACAGGGCGCTAATTTGTAGGATATCCCATGATCCGTTGTTAGTGATGGCCAAATGAAGCCTCATGAAGCATATTCTTTATTTTCTGAGCCCACTAGATGGCGCTAGATGGCGCTCATGGTTTAAAGAGAGAAGCTCAAAGAATGGCAATTCAGTGTGCTTTCAACCTTTTATTGCACAAAAAGCGCCATCTAGTGGGCTCAGAAAATAAAGAAAATGCTTCATGAGGCTTCATTTGGCCATCACTATCCGTTGTATGACGATACGTTTATCTGAGGCAGCTGATCTAAATGACGCTATGTTGTCAAAGTTCAGTTCCTGGATTCAGTCCCATATCAGGCACTCTATATAGCCTCCCAATAGGTACACCTATTGTATTACCTTGCATTAGTACCATATGGCCCGTGTCATGCAAATGATCAACTTTCAGATAAAGGAACATTGGTTATTTTTCCTTATGATTACTAAACATTGTGGATATTTTGAAATACATTGGACATTCTGGTGTAGAAATGAAAACAACAGTCACATCTATTAAGTGGCAAAATTGGGGAAGAAATTGGATTCCTTCTCTTCAGTTTCTGCTAGACTCTCTTGAGAATAACTTCTTTGTCGGCCATAATAAATGAGTTAACCTTCCATTTCTGCCTCTTGTATGTCTGTTTGATGAAGGCAGTCAGATATTTCTCTGCTCTTTGCAATATCCATTAAAACACTGCTTGGAAAACAATCCAATACAAGATTATTGCTTTGAATATTGCAACTCTTTGAGTGTATTGATTGGGTTTGAAATGATGTTTACATATTGAGGTGGTAAGATAGCATAGTCATTCACATTATAAAACCTAGCTTGCATCAGTTTAAAGTGTGTTAAAGCTCCCTAACAGAGCAGGGTTGGGTGAGCTCCTGACAGTTATGGGACTGTCTTGATCTAGGTCTTCTTTCAGTGATTTAGTTGTTTATTAAACATCTTCAAAGTTGGACACCATGAGTGCAGAAATAAACACAGAACATCCAGCGATCCAGTGACATAAATGTCAATATAGCAGCTTAACAGATGCATCATATGGAGAGAAAAGACATAATGACAACTATGAATTTAGTGAGAGTAGTAAATGTTTAGTTAGACAGTGAATAAATCAGTAAACCAAAATGAGTTGCGAACTGAGCACTTCAAGACTTTTTTTTACCAGTTTTTTTATAGAGTCAACAAATCCCATGAGAAGCCAGAAACCAACTATGTGGTGATCATTCTCTCCCTTGTCTGTTGCACTCAACACTGAGCCCATTGGTTACTTCTTAATCTTTAAACACATCTCACAGAAATATAGTTGTTTTTGTTTTTTGTTTTTTTAAAAAGGCTCACTGTTTGCTGGTAATGTTGTCCATGTTGAGAACTGCAATGATGGTTGTGTAAACCTGGCCTCCAGTGTTAAAACCCTCATCCACCCATAACCGTAAAGCTCAGTACCAGAACCGACCTGACCAACCCGAAGGTAAAACCTCGTGTTTATGTTGCGTTTGTGTGAACTCTCAATGCCCTTTGTATCGCACACTAAAGGCGGATTTATATTTGTGTGTCAGCGCTATTCTCGAGCCTACGAACGTGGCATACGCAGTTGCAAACATTTATATTTGTGTGGTCGTGCGCTGTGTCATTCTGCAGTTACACCTCCAAACCACTAGTCGGCGGTGTGGTTTCTTTGAAGTGCTGTAAAGTTGAGTTGATTAAAAACACATCCAAACATTAAACCTGGCTTAATAGCAACAGTTTCAAGTACACAAATTTGCTTCATTATAACAAGCGGGATTCACACACAAAACACATTTACCCCACAAATACACCATACTAACGTTATAAACATGAGCCTATGGCATTTTACATTGTTTAAATTTGCTCATTGGCTGGTGGAGATTTCCAGTGTGAAGCCAAGAACAACAGCAACATTTAACAAAGGTAATGTTACAGAATTCGGCTCCATTACGACTCACAAGGTTCACTGACAAAACAACTCTAATATATTCAGTTCAAATAAACACAAGAAATTTGAGCTCTAGATAAAGGATCAGCGCTCTGTGAAGAAGCCCTATGATAAGCTGTTATGGCAAGACCAATGAGCAGTGATAACTAACATGTCTTTGGGGTCACCAGGTGGGAACCTCCTTTCACCAGTGTTTCGTCTAGTTGGTCCCACGACCATGTAGTTGTGGCGTCCCAGAGACACTCCCCTAATGCCAGCTCTCGCTGCTCCCCGCACCAACCCAACAACCTCCTTTACCTTACTTACTGTTCTTTACTTATGAAGGGACTGTTCTTTACTTGTCAGGGGAGGAGGGTGGCTGGTTGATTCTTATTTCATTTANCATTCGGAGTTGCGCAGTGAGGCGGCTCGGGTGCCGCTTAAAAAAGTGTTCCCCCATACTGCTCTCTCAGAGGCCCAAAGTGTTCCCCTACTTCTAATTTTACAAATTAAGCACTGAAGCCAGGATAAATCACACTCAATACTTAAAATGCTATATATATTTTTTTTTTAAATATTATTTTTCTGGGCTTTTTGCCTTTATTGACAGGACAGAGAGTGAAATGGGGAGACAGAGAGAGAGTGGGGACTGACATGCAGCAAAGCGCCGCGAGCCGGATTCGAACCCGCGGTCGCTGCAGCGAGGCGATGCCTCTGTACATGGGGCACCGGCACTATCCACTACGCTACCGACGCCCCGAGACTTAGAATGCTATTTTGTGGAGGCTTTATTGTCTTCATCATTTATTGTTTCTTATCTGTGGAAAATCTGCTTCATTTCCACTGAGGGAAATGGTTTCAGCTTACAAAAATAGACAGGAGGTCTGCGTCGCTGCAACATGTAGCTACATTTCTGGGGAGGTGCACGTCAGGGTACGGTGTAGACTCTATGTTGATGCAGAGCCTTCACTGTAGGTACGACGTCAGTTCGGCTCTTTCACTTTCAAATCTGCCTAATTAAGCTGAAAAGTTTATCTTGTACGTATGAGATAATATCCTGTATATAGGAGACAACATCTCTTGCAAAGGAGATAAACTTTGGTTTTGGCCTGTATTGTCTGCGAAAAATAAATGAATAAATAATCTCACTTCTCAGGGACTCCGTATCATCACTGTAGAGTTTTAGTTAATGTTACTTAAACAGGAGGATATAATGTTGGGTCATTTTATAAATGTAAATCATCAGACTTATCCTTAATGCTACAAAAACCTCATTTGCATCAGGTATCAAGGGGAACAATTAATGTTTATCTATATGTAGTGAGTCTAACAAGTTCAAAGTCTGATTTTAATTAAAATAATGGAAATCACTAGGAGACCTTGAACCTTACCACAGACTGACTAAAGATTATTTTTCTAACTGACATACAGAATGAAAAACACAACACAGGCGTCTCCTTTTCACTCTAGTTTGGTTCCTTTTTCTTTGATTTCCATAAGATACTTTAAATGATTACTCTATAAAAAACTTTTTAGATTGCAATCAAGGTTTCGTTCACCTTCAGGAAATGTGTTACCATAGCAACTTTACCATATTCCTGCTGGACTGTGAGAAATCCCTCAGTTTTTTACCTCACCAGAAGAGTCTGGGATGTTTCTCGCTGATGTTCAGTGCTCAAGATTTCAACATTTTCACATGAAGCATATAGAATTTTGACAGTGGAGTCTCACCATGAAGGCAGAAAGAAGCATTTAGATGGAGAGGATGAGAGAGTTTGAACTGATGTTGAACCATCACAGGCGAGTATAAGACAGCGTTCTTCACAAAGACAGCCTAAAGGAAATGTATTCATTTGGCTGTAAAAGGACTGTTGAAAGAGAAAAATTAGCGCTTCAGTATCTGGCTGTATGTACAGATATGGGTCTTGTTTGGGAGCGTGCAGTGGGTTCAGGAATCCCTGCTGCTGAGGTTTAATAGGCAGAATGTTGAGGAGAATGGCAGCATCCAGCGCAACCCAATCTGAGGAATCGCGGGCCTTTTCTTCTGTTGTGTGAAAATCTCATATGAAATGGCTGGCAGCTATTCAGATGTAGTTAAATGCCTGCGACTTGGCAGCCCATGATTTCATCACGCCGATCTGATGGAGAGACACAGAGTTTGGAGACAAAGGCAGATAGATAAAGAATGAATAAGTGTACTGTATATGAGTTCACAGGGAAGTTCAGCCTCGCAGACTGAAGCTTAATAAAGACGTATTTTATACTCGCTGAGCGGCTGTCACACAGCATCTTGGACCATTTCCAATCCATAGCAGCACATGCAAAACTCAAGCAACTGTTGACGTACAGTTGATATCTTAATCACCACCTCAGTTAATAAGTGATGAAATATACATGTGTGCTTAGTGGTTCAAATGCTGTTTGATGACTCGAGTGTTGTGCCACGAAGCGCCTGTAATAGCACCAAGTTAATGCTAAATAGCTATGACTAGCATACTGTGAGGCAGCTCAAAGCATAAATAATCAAACAGGACTCTGCAACATGCTTTACAGTGTGTGTGTAACCAACATGCCAAAAGCTCTGCAGCTTAATCAGGCATTCATGAAATAATTAGTTGTGAAAGACATGAAGGATTTAGAAGTGATTATACAAATGTTTCCTTAAACCTAACACTCATGAACCCAGGCGTCAGCATCTGGGGCTCAGCTCAAACCGAGGAGGGTCCAGGGGCAAACTGCTCCAGGGGAGATTCTTTATTCACATTAACAGCACCTATATGTTCTGTTTTATCAAGCCATTTGAGATAATAATGCCTTAAAATCTGTACATCATCTGGGAAAACATGATAGTTGCCAGGGTTGTCTGCCCATCCATCCGTCAATCCGTCCGTCCCATTCTCAGGAGGCGATATCCCAAGAAGGCACTGAGGGAATTTCTTCAAATTTGGCACAAATGCAACAGAAGGGGAGACATTTGGTCAGACGCTGAATTGGTGACTCTAATTTTGGGTGCCCATCTTGAACCTGTGCTGATTGTATAGATCTTCTGTGCTGCCGGGTTGGAGATGCGTGTGAAACATCCATGTTTTAGAACATGTATCTTCTTTGCAGCAACATTTGAAGCATTGTTAACTGTTAAAATTACATATGACAGACATTGATGTAAACTATAACTGCAACTTGACTGGTTCATGGAGGCATACAGGTAATACAGGTGGTAATTCTAGTTGACATCAGGTCAACAGGTAGAAGCGTGGAAACCAGTTAGCAAGGAAACAGACAGGTTGAAAAAAATTGTTGACATTAATAGAAAGGAAAGTTGCTTAAACACACAAATAAATGACTTTAAAAATACAAATCAAAGGTGAACAAGTTTAAAAAAAACAAACAAACTTGAAATCAGGTTAAAATAATCTTAATACACTGCCAGTGTTAAAAATTAAACTCTGTTACAGACTTTAATAAATAAATGAACCTGTATACGCTGAAATAACTACATTATTTTGCAGGGAGCTTTCAACATCCCCATTTCATTTAACAAAACGCTGCTCATCAGTTCACATGAGGTGTACAGTATTTGCATTTGTTTTACATAATTGCTGAATAAACACTGTTAAAAGTTGCTATTAGTCCTAAGTATCTGCTTAATATGCATCACAAAAGACTCATTATAATAATATCTATATTGTAAAGCACTTTTCAAAAACAGGTGTACAAAGTGCTCAACAGACAGAATAAAAAAGTAAAACACTACATTAAAACACTATCATCAATAAAGTACATTAAAAGTAAAGTAAAAGCAGTGAGTACAACACAGATCACGACGAGCAGGAACATTTTTTATTACAACTTCCTTTTGTCTCAGGAAACTTTGTAGATACTTAAAGGGGCTGTTTACAAAATTCAGAGCTTATGAGTTGCACATGGTTCTCAATGTGGAGGTGGCTGAGCTGGCAGCTAACAGTGCTAAGTCCAGGATTCCCAGTTTCATACCCACTACTCCTCATTATGCCCCCTACCCCTACACGCAAAAAGGAATTGGGATACCCCTACCCCTCGCGGGAAAGCGCAAATGTAGGGGTAGGGCCAAGAGGTAGGGCTAAGGGGGGGTATTGGGACGGGCCCTTTTATGACGTTCTTAACGGCAGTGTGCTGTCCAACCAACCAGTGGTGTTTCATATCACCGCAAAAGGAGTCTCAAGCCAAAATGGCTCACTAGGTGGAGGTATTTGATCACCTCAGAATGGAAACAGGCTACACATATGGATATGGCCAAATATGTCAAGGCCACTCCCCTTCTTGGGAGATAGACAACCAAAGATCCTAAAAATGTGAACACATTTTAACGTGTGTTTGGATTTTAATTTTGACAAGTTTGTATGCATTTGTTCTTCTCGGTTTAAACAAATGTTTGTTTGATGGACATGTGTAATAATTATTTTGCAGCCTTGCCTGAACATGAGCATTCATGTATTCACCGTAATAGATGAAGGATGATCACCGTCATGTCCCGTCAATCCAAATGGATCAATGACCCAACACAGTGGCTGGATATTGCTCATTCAGATGTATACCTCACAGTGGTAACTGTTGCTCCTGATGTGACAGCACATTCCTTCCCCCAAAGGGGGCGTGGCCTATGTGTATCACGTGATACTAGTGATGTTTCAACAGTCATGCAGGGCAGCAGATTTTAAATTAGTAATACATGGAAGGTATGTCATGCAACATCATAAATGTTTTGGGATTTTAAACATATCTTAAACAAATGATTTCCTCCTCTGCTCAGGACAACATTTCTTCATTATATCTTTACAAAGCAAAAAGTGATTTGCTGCTAATCTAACACTCTGAATGTCTCAGACAGAACCTTAAATATGGTGGTGTATACAGTTTTTCCTTTTAATTCCATTTTCATGTTGATTAGATGCTACTAATGTATAAAGCATTGTAGTTTCTCTAATTTGCATTTATGACCTTGTTTCTTGTTTTTGCTGCTGTGACACTTCAATTCCCCTGCGTGGGATTAAAAAAGTTTATCTTATCCTATCTTACCTAACAAATGAGTCTTTAACGAGATTCGATAATAACAGAATCAGACTTTGTAACATGATATGACATACTGCTCCACACGTGGCTATATTAAACTGCCAGGGGGCCGCAGGGCAAAAATGAGCTTGTGGGCCCCCATTAACCCCCGTTTCTCTTGCCTGGTGTATGATGTGCTGGCCCACAGGTTTGCTACGTGGTGATTTGCTTGGAACAAATTACTTGAGGAATATGCAACATAAAAGCACAAAACTAATATAATGAGTCTTGAAATTAGATTTTGATTTGTGGCAAAGTAACAAAAACACATTAAAGCAGCTAAATTCATTATTTTTATAATTGCAATGTATCAGAGGACAATGTGAAAGGGGTCTCTTAGAGTGATGACTCATAAGCTGAATCTGCAGCCCCTCTCAGCTTTTTATGGGACTTTAAAGTGAGTTTTTAGCTCAATGACAAGCTGTCCAACTTCAGTGTTTTGTTTGATTCTCACTGCTCTCGTAGGGTCGTTTTCAACCACAGCTGGTAACTGCTGTGAGAATGCTTTAAAACATACACTACCTTCTCTGCAGCAGACACAGTTTGAGACTAGCTGGTGAACATAGTGGAGCATTTAACAGTTAAACAACCAAATATTTTCATCAGGAGCTGGTAGAGACCAAAACAGAGCAAAAAGAAAGTGAATATTGGACTTTTTATTTGCCAGGCGCCAGAAAACATGACTAAAACTGAATGATATTGCTTGATAAATGCTGGCAACGTATCCTCATACAATGGTTCATATGACATCCTACGAAAATGCACACACAATAGTGCAAATAAGCAGCCAACAAATGATGTTAGATTGTTAATGTAAAATTACATAATTGACGTAAAGTCACAGAGGTTAGGTTTAGGGAAAAAAACACAGTGAGGACGTACCTAAAATGACTCAAAGTTCCAAACACCGGTCTTCTCCATTCACCATCCCAACCTGCCTCCCAACTGGAGTGCTCAGGACTGCTTCCTCCTTTACTCCGACACATTTGTGATTTCAGTCTTCCAAAATATGTGACATATGTACAAATTTGTGACACCGGGAGTCAGCACGACTCAGTCCACGCCCCTGCCTGCTGCCCAGGACACAATGCACCTGGCCCCGATGCCACTCCCTGTGGGTGGTGTCGATCATTTGGTCTTAGCCTGGACACCAGAGGCTCGCTGGCAAGCCCCCGACCAACGTCTGGCTCCAGAAGGGGCCCTTGTGTCCCCAGGGGAGGTGCTTTGTTCCAGAATGTGCCTTTTCATTGAGGTCTTCTAGAATTGCTCTTAGCCTGGAATTAGCAGCTGTTTGCTGAATGGTTCAGTTTAAGAGGTGATGATATATTAATGCCCCCAACTGTCCAAAAACATAATTTATTCAACAGGAACAAACCAGTTCACTGTTTCTACACAGTAAAGGCCTTTGTATACCAGATCTATATTTTTCAGACGCATTTTTTAAATCCATCATCCAACAAAAATCATTATGCACAGACACTTTGCAAACTGTGTCTGTTATGTTTTGTAAAATGTAAAGACACATTTGCTGTCTTGCTTCTGTCCACTGCAGTTACCTTCCTAGACCACTCTCTGCCTGCATCTTGCATTTGCCGCGGCTATTGAAATGCTAATGCTAATGTTACCTTCTCTTTGTTGTGGAGTTCAAGAAGGTTTCCATACATTTCCAGTTCTTCTTCTTGCTGGCCCCTTGTGCACTCCTGCCATGTTGCTCTCTCCTGTTGGAGATGTCTGTGTCCAACAAGTTATTTTCTTCACTGTTTCTGGGTCAAACAACTTTCCAAAGGCTTTTAACAGGTGTGAAATAATGTAGATAATCAAACCTGTTCCAAAAACTTTAATGACAGAAGAAACATTTTATGAGTTGGTGTGTAAACACAACTAACTAGACGAAAGGTTGCGGACGAAAAAGGCCTTAAGGCCAACGGCACAGGAAGGTGAGTGCGGAGGGTGTTGCAGCTCAACAAAGTGTGGAAAAGAGTCTGTAAATATTTGGCTACATTAGCGTAACTATTGGGCTACCGGAATATGAGTTTTACATTTTGTTTTAAATGTGGAGTGCGGACATGACAACATCATCACGTCAGCTGGTCGGGGTCAGATCATGAGCCAACATTAATTTGGGATGAGATTTGTGTCACTGGGAGTTACTCAATTTTGCAGACAGGCTGAGACAGACCAGAATTTTGCCAGGATCGTTTTGGAACTGCTTTTTAGATCCATGAAACATCTTGAAGGCATGGGACCTCCACTGCAGAGGCATAGCTATCAGGATGGAGTTGTATAGCAGCTAATGATGAGTGAACATAGCCAGGGGATGCAAGTGGCTTAAGCAAACATTCAGCTGGAGAAATTAGTACTTTTGGTACATGCAGTCCAGAGACAAAGTGTGTCTTAGGCAAGAGAACGTAAATTCTTTGGACCAAGGGAACCACTATGTAAGTACGTCTGAGCAGTTTTCCTGGAGCTCCTTATCTTAATCGCAAAAAATAAATGTTTGAATTTATGTTTCTGCAAACTACAGTAACATTTTTACCTGAATATGTACTAGATATGTTGAAACGTTACATTTCAGCAATGTTCTGGTTGACATGGTTAGGTTTAGACACAAAAACTACTTGGGTATGGTTCGGAGAAGATTATATTTTGGCTTAAAATACCAACTTTTGGGGGCACACTGACAGCTGGAAATGCCGCTAAAAAACACCTGGTTCTGGTGGCACAATTGCCACTGGAAATTCTGCTGATGTCTTGCTAGAATCACATAGTCTGGGTGCCACAATCGCAGCTTGAAATTGCACTAATGTCTCACTAAAAACATCTAGTTGTTTGTGGTACAATTGCTGCTGGAAGTCATGCCAGCGTCTTGCTAAAAAAATTTAGTCGATGTGTCGTTAAAAACGGTTTTATTGTTTGTTGGTCCCAAACTGTGGTCTGCAGGAAGCAGCTATCTCTCTTGAGTGCATGCACATATATAGTCATTTTATACATTTATACTGTGCAGCACCTCTCAGATAAAATGTCCCATGGAGCCCCAGGGCTCGCCTGCTTTTCCCTGCTTTGGTTCCAGAGTTTAAGGATTTAAGAGTTTGAGCTCTGTCACACTTAGATGTGAATGCAGTTCAGGGATAAATATGTTCACAACCCTATAGCCACTCAAAAACCTCGATATAAGCAATTTGGCAGAATCCCAGTTTATATTTGGTAAGATCATTTCATGATGTTTAACAGCAACGAGAAGTCAACAAAAGGTTAAGTCTTTCTACAATATCTGCTTATAGCAGCTATGGTATGGCAAAGATTAGGCAACTCAAAAAAGGTTGCTAAATAAGGGTGCATTACTTACAGTGCTGGCACTAAACACTGGCACCGAATACTGGCACTGGATGTAGACGAATCATCCAGTATGAACATAATTCCTAAGGATAGCCTACTAGTTTAATCAGAGGGCACTGTTGTGATGATTGCAGACATCATGAAGGATACTGTGGGCTTAAAAGCTCAGCAAGGTGCTCCTGGACTTTGCTGTGTAATGCCCTGTAGGTAATTGAAATTATTTTAAAATGAATTCTTAAACAAATTGGATGGCAGTGAAATGAAGCTAAAACAATTAGTATTTTCTTGGAAGACAAACAGTAGCCTTGGTGATAAACTGTCAGCGTTGCCTCCCATGGTAAGCCAGGGTAACACTTGGCTGAGTATTGTTAGTGGGAGAAAGTGCCGTGTGTGTGCTGGCCTGCAGAACGGTGCAGTCATTTGAGTTTAATGGTGCAAATGTGTGTAGCTCTCCAATTTCTCTGCTAAACTGAGTGAGGCATTGGCTTCTTTCCTGTGTGCACTTTTTGACAGACGTTGACAGGTCCCGTTGGGCTCTTTTACAGTGCTGACTGCTGACAGGAACATGGTGGAAAGGAAACAAAAAGGTTCCCTATGGCTCCCCATGTGATTTCTATTCTGCCTGTACCCACTCCTGGCCAGGGAGCGACGTGCACCCCTATCAAACAAGCTTCTGCTGATTGACTGATCTCAGCTGCCAGAGAGGGTTTGAATGCTGCACCCCACTGTAAGTAGCTATTACAAATTCAATGGAAATCTGCTCAAATAAACCACATTTTGAGAATGTGCATCTGCTTTGTACCAAGGCTGTGGAAGTGGTTGCTAAAAACATAATTTAAAAATCTGATTATCTTGTTACGTTGATGTCATGACAGAACTGACATAATTACATCTCAGTTTCTTGAGACATTGGTGTTTTTGAGATGAGGCTCAACTCAACTTGAGACAACAAATCTTGACATATCTTGAGATGAGCTATAAAGGACGGATGAGATACCTGGAGAAAAAAAGGGTTTGGTATCTCTAGATAATGTAAGAATGAAATCACTCTCAGTCAAGGACTGTTCTAGATCCAAAGATAATAAGATAATGGACCTAAATAATGTATTTTGTATACCTAAAACAACCTTATTATTGGAGAGTCAACATTTTTGTGGTGCGTTTCTACTATAATTCTTATATAATGTTTTATTATCTGCATTTTAAAAACTGTACTTCTCCCTGTTAGCACCACCTGGTACAATGTGCTTTGGCAATACTGTGCTTCAATGACTCTTGCCAATGAAGCCTCTTTGAATTGACATTCATTCATTGCCAATATCTTCAAAATTATTTCGTCTACAATGTCTAAAATAACAACCAAAGTATAATTAAGGTAGGGAATGTTTGCAGTTATGGCAAATAAAATCTGGTTAAGGTATAATAAAGGTCAGGCAGTGAAAACACTTTAAAACAGGCCATTATCAAGGTTATGGTTATAAAAAAAACCTCTGAAATGCATGTCCATGATGATCAGAATGCAAACTTCGGTCTCTCCCAGAAAAGTTGGATGTGCTACAAGTCCACCCACCGCCCACCACCCTGACCCCGACAGCCTTACTTTCTGCCTTTACTGCCAGCTGTCTGAGACTCTGTGGTCAGCTGGCAGTTATAATAACGGTTTACTCAGACGCTGGAACAGAAATGTTTAAAATGACTACTCTTTTAAGGTTAGTAGACCTTTGCTGTGATAATTACAGTAATAAACATGTTGTTAAAGAAGAATGTCACTGCTGGAAAGACAGGCCATGGAACTGGACTGTAGGCAGTAGAAAGATGCAATAGCTTTTGAAATAAGTGTTATATGACCAGAGGAAAAGGGCTGTGGCATTTACTTTTGGTAGTTGTAGGTAGGGATGGACAATAAAATGATATTTATCCTGATATAATTTACCTCAATGGAAATATATCAGAAGTCTTTCATATAAGTAAACATGCCATTTGCCCACAAATGGGGCGGTAATGCACCTTGAATGCCGGTTCCCACCTGGCATTAGCCAGAAGCAGTAGTAGTAATTGAAGACAGCCAAGTCACCAAGCTAATCAGCCTTCCAGGAATGCTGCTCGGCTTTGCTGCCAATTTTCACAGTGGCCACTCATGGTATTGCAGCAAAAAAAGTCCCCCTGCAGCCCAAAAACATCTTTCCCATAGATCACCATTGTAATAGAGACGTCTGTAAAACTGTTGACAGGACACCTTGAACTGCAAAAAATGTCAATTATGACTCTTTCTATTATGAATGTGTGATTCATGAAGGGTTTGCATTTTTAAATCTTTCCTCAAACTGAGAAAACCAATTTAAAAATCTGTGACATCATCACAATGTAAAGTCTATGGGCTGAGGGGTAACTCATGGGCAGGGCCAGCAGGACAAACATGACTTTGCGTATTCTGTGTGAAAGTCAACCAAACTTTTTTTTTTTTTGGCGTATTTGCCAGGTAATTCCAAAGGATTTAATAACTGTCACAATGGCATCCTGTAATTAGGTATTATTATAAATCTATTAAACTATTGCGCACATTAGTGTTAAAACATTACAACAACTGTCAACATGCTCATAAAGGTATTTTTAATATGATTGTTTTGAGCAAGGATGCACAGTGCAGCGCTTCCGTACCATTGATTTCACCACATAACGTAAATTTAGTAGCTACTAGTGATGGCCAAATGAAGCCTCATGAAGCATTTTCTTTGTTTTCAAGATGGCGCTCATGAAGAATGGTAATTCAGTGTTCTTTCAACCTTTTGTTGAACAAAAAGCACCATCTAGTGGGCTCAGAAAATAAAGAAAATGCTTCATGAGGCTTCATTTGGCCATCACTAGTAGCTACATAGTCGACTAATACTAGTGGTATGTTAGCAAGTTGACATGACTGACTAAGCGGCTGTTTCATCATTTCACTAGAAATTTAAATCCATGAACATGACTTATATCTGATAGGCTTTCATCGCCTATGAATGACCTGCACGGCTTCACAACATCATCAAAATCTGTTGGTTATGTTTTAGACTGAGTAATGATATTTTTCATGATAACTATTGATATTGACCGACTTATGCGTTCCTTGGCTGGACTCCTGCTTCCATATTCTTTGTGTCCATGGTGACGGGCATACAAAAGTACAATTTGTAGTTTGAGTAACAGCCCTAGAGCCAGCCAAAAATCTTGTGAATGATGCAAAACGCAATTTTGGCTGGCAAATGAGCAGGGAGCTCTGGGCGCTGGAAAGATGGAGGGAACTTTATCATTGTTCATTTACACATTTGTGTTATAAACCTTTTTTTGATGCTGAAACCTGACCTGTACCACAACATCTGCCCACAATAAAACAACCAATGAGGTATGGAGGTTTTTGTCTGGTTGAAACTGGGCAAAGTGTTCCTTTAAGGCTATGTAACAATGGTCATCGTTTTTTTCAAGTTCTCAATTATGAACTGACTGCTGGTCTGAATCGTGAAACAAAGAATGTTTAACGGTGTTAAAGTCTGATATTTTGTTGACCCATCCACCCCAACATCTGCCCTCTGTGCACTCCGGTGCTCTGTGACATCACCTGACTTCCTCCCTTGCTTCAGTCATGATTACTACTAGAAGGCTATATCATTTAAACATATACAGATGTTTTTGGGCACGTGTTGAAACGGCTGCCGCTGTCATTCTTTTTCAGAGGTTACTTCCCATTATTACTCTTCTGTATAAGTATATTTTATATTTGTATGCTATACAAATGAACAGCTGCACGTGTGAGCGTGGATTAGGTCTCCCAACAGAACCCTCCTTGCTGCTCAAATTCTTTGAGCACTCCCTCAGAGAGCAGAGCCTCTTCCACCAAATCTGTTTTACCATTTGCTATAAATGGTCAATTCTTTGACGTCAGGTGTCTCTCACTGAACTCACTGAACAGGATTGTTATCAAGAGATAATGGGATAATTAAGTCGTGATCTCAAGATAAGTGTTGACATGACAACGAGATCAATAGGCAGTGATCTCCATATAATGGGCCGACAGAAATAATTGTACCTCCCACCCTCCGTGCAGGTTTACCAGGAATAAACTGAGACCAAATGACACAATCACTCCAGCTGAGACTCAAGCCGAAACCTTTACCATATTCCATATTTAGAGATTCGCTGTGCTTTCCGACCATCACTGTAATTTATTTGCACATGATGTACTACTAGATGGCCCTGCAAGTCCTTGAAGCTAAAGAGGAGGACAATAAATAACATTATGTAGATGTACTTGCCCAGTCTGCATTTTAATTCAAGATAAATTTAGATTATGTTGGAACAAATAATACAAATATGGACAAGCTATGGCTGTGTGGAAGCTTTCTCTGGCCCGTTTTATTGAAGGAAATTGCTTGATAGCTCAAGTTGAGCTCAAATGGCTGTTTAACAGTCTGCCTTGAAGAGTGGGCAACATCACTCTGGGCTTTGATGGAGGGAGAAGATGGCCCATTTACTTGCTGTTTAATTTGGATTCACCAGTGGTGGAATAAAGTGTTCAAACCCTTTGCTTAAGTAAAAGTAGCAATGGCACACTGTAAAAAACTAGTAAGAGACCTGCATTTAAAATCTGTATCTAAGTATTATCAGTAAAACGAGCTTATAGAATCAAAAGCAGAAGCACTCATGACGCAGAAAACTCCCTGTCAGTGTTTAACCGTTAATTATTTTGTTTTTGCATTAATTGTAAGTGGCACACCATGTCGCCAGGTGCTGAACCTCCTCCCTTTAGTCAGAGTCAGTGTTGATAAGGCCGGCCACTGCTGTATCTTCTGCAAACTTGATAATGGGATTATAACCATGTACAGGCGTGTAGATGTAGGTGAAGAGAGAGAAGAGGAGAGGGAGTTGTTTAGGCTCACTGCAGTGGAGTGTTTTGGGGCTGATTGAGGTGGTTTTGAAGGCAGCCCGATCTAATTTCCAGCTCGTCAAATATTGGCGCTTGGTCAGTGGCCCTCGGCATCACATATTGACACAGGGCACCCTTAGGGTCGGTATGAGATGCACTAGACGACATCATGTTTGGACCGCCTGAGCAAGTGCAGTAGCAGTAGTAGCTTGCAAATGATTTAGATTGCCACCTTAGAACACCTGTGTTTATTATATTAAAAATAGTGCCATTTATAGTAATGGCCAAATGAAGCCTCATGAAGCATTTTCTTTGTTTTCTGAACCCGCTAGATGGCGCTTTTTGTTCAACAAAAGGTTCAAATCACACTGAATTGCCATTCTTTGAGCCTCTCTCTTTGAACCATGAGCGCCATCTAGTGGGCTCAGAAAATAAAGAAAATGCTTCATGAGGCTTCATATGGCCATCACAAGCCATTTACTAATGGCTATATACCCTAACAATGCAAACTCATCTCTGTCATGATATTCTTTTGTCTTTTCTTTCCTTTTCTTTTCTTTGGGTAAAATAGTCAGAAACAATCTATAATGAAATGAAACGCTAACTTAACATAAACTTTAAAAACCAAGTATCGATTTTTGTATTATAGAAATTATTACCATGACAAAAACAAATTAAACGAGCCTACTAGAATAATAATAATACGTTTATTTTGAAAAGATATTGCATGTAAATTGACACCCTGTTCTTGGGCATCCAATACCTATGCTGGAGCGATACCTAAAGCGTCATAGTTCGAGGTGTAGGGCCAGTGCCCGAGCATCTGTATTTGACAAATTCAGAATATTGTTTGAAGCATTTGAGGACAGCTTGGGCCAATGACATGTTTAAGATGTTAGTCGAGACCTCGGTCAGCTGCTCAGCACAGGCACTGAGCATGCATCCAGGGATGCCGTCAGGGCCAGCAGCCTTACATGCATTAATCCTGAGGAGAGCAGCACACACATAGGGCTGGCAGTCTGCAGTAAGCAAACCCCCATGGCCGCCTCTTGGTTGTCTCTGTCAAAGTCAGCACAAAATTTGTTAAGATCATCAGACAAAGGAGGTGTCACTGGCTTTGAGGGGTTTATTATCTGCGATGGCCTGGATACGTTGCCAGATGTGTCAAGGTTTGGAGTCGTGGCTCAAGCACTCCTCAGTTGTTAGTTTATAGCTGTGTTGGCCCTCTTCAGGTTAGCCCTGGCTGAACTGTAGGCCTGATGTCACGGGATCTAAAAGCGGTGTTGCGTGTCCTCAGCAGTAGGTGGTAGTGATGGCCAAATGAAGCCTCATGAAGCATTTTCTTTATTTCATGAGCCCACTAGATGGCACTTTTTGTTCAACAAAAGGTTGAAAGCACACTGAATTGCCACTCTTTGAGCCTCTGTCTTTAAAACATGAGCGCCATCTAGTGGGCTCAGAAAATAAAGAAAATGCTTCATGAGGCTTCATTTGGCCATCACTAGTAGGTGGACCATTCTCTTCATTCGTGGCTTCTGAGTGTTGGAATCCATTCAGGGCATCCAGGGCATGAGTCAATGTCTAGATTGGATTCACGAGTTGCAAACATATGTCAGTCTGTGTGTTCAAACCAGTGCTCTACTACAGTGTCTGTCTCCGTCTTCACCGATTCCAAAGTCCAGATCACCATTTTGTGATATGAAAAACTGTGTGCAGCAGTAAAAACAACATACACGCAAACGTTGCCTTCCCATTTTCCCGACCTCCCCACTGGCTTCCTTAAAATGGAACTCTGCACTGAGGACTTTCACTTGCTCTTGAAATATAAAGTTTACTTCAAATTTAGTTTTGATCTAATATCCGAGCGTTGCTGTGTTTGGCGGGGAGGCGGGGGCGAGAACATTTCAGAAATTTCCCCTTATACCTTTGGACGTCCAGGAAAACCAGTCGGCTTATAAGTGAAAGGTTTAATAGGACAGCATTTCGCTGATGGACGGGGTGGCTAAATGAAATCTCAGTCCCCTGAATAAGGGAAAAGATGGAGGGCTAAGCTAACTGACAGGCGGCTCAGGAGTGTCTGTAACCCAAAACACATTACAGAGCCATCAGACTGAGTGACACTTACCCCCCTCTCCCTTTACAGGAGCCACAATGAATGGCAACCCCTTGTTCTCCCTCTTGAAATGACAACCGCAGAATATCAAACGCCAATTAAAGAGGAGACAGGCACGGCTGGAGGAGTGGCATCTAATTCTCATCAATGTGATAGGAAGAGAGGGAAAAACGCAGAGAGAAGGGTCACTTTGAGAGGGTGATCCGGCCATTCTGCCGTGCTGAGATATTAAAAGGGAAAGGCAGTGCACAGGTGCTAATGGAAGCCATATTAAAGCTGCTGGGACTAAATCAGAAGTGAAAAGGGTATCAAATCTGGTGACAGAAACAGGTGAACATGAGTGTGTGTTTGTATGTGGCAGTGTGTTGTTTAGCTAGCTGGCCTTTTATATTTTCAGTGAGGACACTATGGCTGCCTCACTTCTTCAAAGGGAGGTTCAGGACTTGGGTTTTACAGGTACTTGGATTTGTTTAATGCTACGGTGTGGTAAACATCACATGAACTACTATGTGAAATAAGGTGTCAGAGTAGAAGGTTGATAATAATTTCATGTCTGTGGCAAATAGCTGTGGTTGAATCAAAAGATGGATCTTGTTAGCTAGCAAGCTATACATCAGGAGGCTGCATCCAAGAGTCATCTGGGTTTTGTGCACAGTGAACTGCCTGACACCTTTGAGATGCACCGCAGTCACTGAGCCCAGCTATTGTGGATGAATTTGTTCATTTGTGTGATTTAAACTGGACTTTTATTGTGAAATGGAAACACTTCCTCCCAATGCCTTTGCCTGCTGTTTTCTCCTCTTCTTTCCCCTCCACAGATTTCTCTCTGACCTCCACCATCTGTTAAACAGACAAACTGGACCTCTTCTTTCATGTCAGAGGATGCAAGACCCTGATATTCCTGGTTACAATGGGAACACAACACAGCCGATCTTGCATTGGAACTGACTATTTCTGTTCCATGTGTAACCTAATGATACGTGATGATACATTGTTATTCACTGAGTTAACTGCTGTGATCCAGTTGGGGTTAGGTTTTAGAGTGCTGCAGGGACAATGAGTTTATTGTAGGCAGATGCTGAAGAAATCAAATGGGATTTTCCCATTGGATACAGGATTTTGTATTATTGCAGAAAATAAGCTCTTTGGCAAATCTTAATAATACTTACATGTTTGTTCAGCTAAATAATCTTCACAAGTGAATGCAACTTTTCTGAGTTTTGAAGTGTAAATGCAGTTGCCAGAAATCCAAAGCTTACATTAGGCTACATACGAACTACACTACGGTTACATGACTAACATCGTCACCAAAACAAACGTCTAAAGCCTTGTTCAGCATGATGACGCCCTGTAGTCTCATTTAGCCACTTGTTAGCAACCGCCTTTTTTAAGACACATACAAGCCTCAAAATTCATGAGTGGGGTATTTACTGACTTATTTTCTGCCATAGAGCAAAATGTTAAAATGTCTTAAACTTGTGTTAACCATGGACCTTATTTCAGGCATCTAACCAAAAACCCTTTAATAAAACTCATCGACTTTGAGACAAGGAATCCGAGAAGGCTGATGTGATACTTAATCTCTGAGTTTCAGGACTCTTTCCTGGAGCACGTTATTGGGTAACATTAGTGGCTTCGCTACCACTAAGGACTCATTTATGCTCCCTTTACGTATGAAAATGTATACGTCCGTTTCAAACGATGTTACCGTCACTGCCCACAAACTTCCATGCGTCCTTTACGTTGGCATGGATGTTAACCAATATATCCACCAGGGGGCAGCCCAGCGTCAAAAGTTTATGACAAAAACAAACATGGCAACCGTGGAGGAGATATTGATAATGTACCTCTTGCATAAAAGACAAAAACAGAGGCAGCGTTGTAGGAGGCGGTGGTCTTGCTCCTCGCGACCACCTTGCTCTGACCAGGCGACTCCGCTGGACACCCCTCGGGTGCTGTTCCATCAATCCAGTCGGCCAGCTCACTCTTATTCTTGGTTGTTCAGAGTAAAGGTGTATTTACATGGATAATTTGCGGTGGCTTGTCAAACACTTTCTCAATCTCTTTTTGTCCTCACAACATCTTGCCTCTGGTGTCTTCCTCATTCAACTCAAAGGCTTTCCCAGTTCCCGGTGACGTGAGTGCTGACCCTACTTTCTACCACCTACTGTACCTCCCACCCACACCCACAAGACATTCATTAATCTACCAAAGGAGCCATCATAACACCATCCTTCCTTTCTAACCAGGCGCCACCACCCTCCACAGATTATGTAAATATATCTTTGAATTTGACTGTAAATCTTCTTCACACTCAAAGCTCCTGTTCAATGTGCTCGATTGTTTCTGACCTGCTGCGAGCGCTCACACAGAGGGACATAACACTGTTTCTGGAACGCACCACTTTTTGGTTTGTTTCTTTCATAAGGTTTACCAGTTAGGATTTGGTGTGTGTTTCGTTTTCACACTTATACATTTGAATAAATGTGTTTGGAATATACATGCTGTCTGTTAAACAATGAATCTTGCCAGCTTCTACTATCAGGACTCTAAATCCTTCAGCCTCTATTATTGATATGGTAATTTTGGTTATAGTTATTATTTCAATTATTAATCAGCTCCAAATTGATACTCTACATATTTTATGTTTTATGAATCTAATTTAATAAACCATTTTACCTTTACAGAGGTCGGTACCTCATTTTGATTAAATTAAATAATAATATTTAAAATAGGCCTAATTAACAATTATTTTAGAGAATTGTTAACTATTAATGACAGCCATTTTAAAGCCCATGTTTAGGTTAAGGAATTATTTTCATATTTTCATCAAATGCTGACGAACAGACAGGTTGAATTTTTAATAAAAAGCATGTTTTAATGCAGTTTCAGTACATCCGGTACAGGCAGGTAACTAAAAGTCCAGATGAAAGCAGAAACTAAATTGAAATCCATCTGGGATATTTTGATAAACTCAAATCCAAAATCCAAACAGAACACCAGACAGGAAACAGAGCAGGAAAAGACACCAAGAACACGGCGGTGAGCACAGGACTCAACACAGATGACCTGACCAGGAACGAGGGGAAACACACAGGTATATACACAGAAAACTAATCACAAGAACGAGACACAGCTGGAGGAGGAGGACACAGGCAACAGGAGGGAAATAGGGATTGGCTAACAACAAGGGTGTGGAGGGAAACACTAGGGTGGAGCAGACAAGACTAATACAGAACAGGTGTGAAGGGAAGACTCTGGGAACAGGGAAGGACTAACGAGACAGGTGTGACAGAAAACAGGCGGGAAAACACACAAAGACAGGAAGTAAAACCAGACACGACACATGAGGAGAGAACCTACAAAATAAAACAGGAAGCAGATTAAACATGAATGAATAACATGAAACAAGGAACACAGAATAACAGAATATAAACAAACCCGAGATCATGACATTGGGATGTGAAGGGTCTGCCTATGTTTGTGATGCAGGCACAGTTAATTAGTGACTGTTGTCTGTTAGTATGCTCATCATATTTTCATGTTTTACAAATGAGACTACAAGAACAGGTGACCTGTGTGATATGATTCATACACTGTAATGATCTTCATGCATTGTAAAAATATTGTTTTTCCTGGGAACTATTCCTTTTAATCCTCTTGTACTCCACCCCCATTTTTTAGCAAAAACGCCTAAAATGACATTCTCAAATTAAAATGACTGTAGCTTCTGAACCGCTCTGACTACATGCATGCATGAGGTCTTGCCAGAAAGAAAACTCCCTGAAGTTTCTTGTGAAAGTGTCAGAAACACTCTAGGTGATACAGAGACAGAGTAATGGGCCTCTGAAGTCAGTAAGAAAAGATTTTGCCTACAGTAAAATAAAAAATGATTTTCTGCCACTGTCTGTGGCTTCATCTGAGCAGGTAAATGACACTGTGGGGCTGTAGACACACTATCAATGAACACTTGTTTCAAATTTGAAGAAGACTACTCAAAGTATGACCATTCTACAGTGTTTTTTCCATGAAAAGATCCAGGCGGAGCTCCAAATGACAAGTCAGTCACTCGGCTTTAAAACAGTACTATCAGTGATCAAACAACACTCAGCCAGCTTCAAACATTGTACCTTATTGAAATCAGGTGTGATTATGATAGCTGATGTTGTTTATGACACAGAAACACCATAAAATATCACCAAATAAAGCCATATGAAACGTGAAAGTTATGATCCCACTTTCTAGACGGTGTATCTCAGCCAACAATAGTGGTAGGAGTGAGACTCTTACCTTTTATAAAACAGCTACGTGCCCATTTGCGGCTCCGCATAAGATCGCGAGTAATCCTTTAACTTTTCCCCTCGAAAAACGGCATGACATGACTTGTCACCACTCATCGCGATTTTGGACTTTGTGTGTTTAGGTTGCTCTGGTGCAAAATACTTAATAAATAAAAGAAAAACAATGTTATTTTTGAAAAGTCGAGAGCTTCCTGAATCCGGCAATACCAAACATCACATGGTTTGATGACATAGTGCGCCTGGGAGATACCATTTAACAGAGGAGGGGGGAGCGAGGATGCCGGCGTCCGAGTGGAGTTAGAGAGGTTAATGCACATGTAATGTGTGTATGGAAACACACAAATGTGAATGTCTAGTTTGTAAATACTTGGTTTAATATTACAGTGGAGCATTGTCAAGTAATTAGAGCAAAATTGAGTCCTAAACTGGCTACTTACTAAATGAAATCATGAAAAAGTATATATCTTAACTACTGTATTATCAGGAGCTGTTGTGTTTGTCTGTGTCAGTGTTTAAGTCTAGTCTTCTGCTCCGGCCACTATAACCACCCTTATTTATATCAGCTTTTATGAATAGGACGCAAGTTCAGCATTAAAATTATTTATTTTTTACTGTAGTTTACTGCATTTTAAAGAGTTACCTGCTCAAAGTTTGATCGAGCAGTTATTTCAGAGAAGCAGTTTCACAATAAAATGGATGATAAGGATATTAGACGCTTTGTTTTATGACTTCTCCCCATTTGTTTTCTCTTCCATAAAAGTAGTTTAAATAAGTGGTTCCCAAATGGTGGGACAAGGTCCAAAAGTGGGTTGCGGGTCCATTCTGTTTGGATCACAAGTGACTCGTGAATGTGTTGAGTTTGTAAAAAACACAATGTATTTTGAAGTACAATGAATTTCCAGCACAGAGCTTTTATTTTGAAGTGTGTGATTCTGCTGGAGAGTGAATGAATGCGGCAGAAAACTATGTCGGCTACATGGTCAAAGTTAAGTATGACGCTGAATCTATTAACCTCTGCGGACCTTGAACTAATGACTAGTGATGGCCAAATGAAGCCTCGTGAAGCATTTTCTTTATTTTCTGAGCCCACTAGATGGCGCTCATGGTTTAAAGAGAGAGGCTCAAAGAATGGCAATTCAGTGTGCTTTCAACCTTTTGTTGGACAAAAAGCGCCATCTAGTGGGCTCAGAAAATAAGGAAAATGCTTCACGAGGCTTCATTTGGCCATCACTACATTACAGAGAAATCTGGACCTTGTGGTTGGACCAGTTGGGATCCTCTGGTTTAGATAGTTGGATCTAGCAGAGTGTTTAAAACTTAAAAAGGTCTGATGGCTTGTGTGGTTGCAGTCACAAACTTAAACTGATGGCCCTGTTATTATATGCATATATTATCTCTTTTCAGGTGTAGTCATGCAGATCTAATCAGTCCATTTCAGATCACATGTCCGTGCAAAGTGCTGAAACATCAATGATGCTGATCCAAATACAGAGTGCTCAGTTCAAAGTAAAGCAGACATACTGGGTGAACTCGATGAAACATGAATGACGACACATTGCAGAGTGGTTGCAGGGCTGTTTGCGGTTAATCATGGACCTGATTAGCCACTGGCCGTAAGGTCTATAGCTCATCTCGTTAAAATTAGAACATAATAGAATATGAATGTGGACATACACCAAGGCAATTTCCTCTTCCATCCAGAGCTCTGAAAGTAGCATGAATCATTCGTGGGTTGAAAATGTAGCAGCATGAAGCAGCTGGACTCAGCCAGTGTCAGCTCATCTTTAGACCAGAGGCTGCACTGAAACTCCTCTGCTCCTCCAGCTATGGGTTAACCTCCGGCAGGAAAAAGGTGCATGCAGCTTTGTAGTAACAGAAACTCATAATATCAACTTTGAATGGTAAAAAAATGTTTTCACAAATAACCCAATTCCAACGGATATTTGGGCATTTGTTTTCTTTCAGAATGTGAATCTTACACCGGTGGTTTCAGATCTGAGGGTGGGAACCCCAGTGGGGTTGCGGGATGAATGGAGGATTTGTGAGACAGTTACTGAAGTAAGAAAGAAAAATCTGCAACACTGAATTTGTATTTTTTCAGACTATTATGTAATCTCTGCTACTTCTTGTGAGACAATTTGGAAATGGGTGTAATCACCCCAGTTGCGCACAAGGCATTGATATACAACCTGTGACCTGTGTCATAACCGTGGCAATATTCTATATGTCTCTCTGGTCAACCAATGCGATGTAAAGACTATTGCTAATGGTCAGTTAGCAAGCTTGCTAGCTTAGAGCAATTGCTAACAGGACAACATATTCACACATTTTATTTAAGGAAAGCTCCTGTAGCAACAGCTCCAGTTTCACAGCTATCTGCAAACCATTCCTCTTTTGTGAAGCAGTTTGTATCAGAGTAATTATATCTGGATGGTGACACACAGCTAATAAGGTACGAGAGCTTCCTCCACTTTGGACTCACTGGCTCTCTGTTTCCTTAAAGGTCAGCACTGTCAAGTAGAGGTCTTCACGGGTCCAAGATGACAGACCCAAACCCTAATGGTCCTGGGAAATTCATCCCGAGATCCAACAGGATTTGCTAATTTTTATATACCTGACCTGTTTTTGCCCGAGATATTACAGACTTGATCTGGTGCGTGTCCAAGAGTCTGTTTTATGGATCCGACAAACCATGTAGTCAAAATGTTATTTATATAATTATGTGTTTGATAATGTTTCAGATGTCTTTTTTATTCTATTGTGAGTTATTTTGTTGTTGTTATGATGCGGGCTGCTTTACTGCCTTCATTTTCCCAGCTCACTATGCATCTTTCCTTTTGTCCGCGTAATATCATAACATCGCACCCCAGGATAGGTAAAACATACTTACATATGTAGGTGGCGAGACCAGTTGTACTGGGACGGGGATCTCAAAAAACGATCTTTTTGTTTCTCAGTCATTCAAGGTAAGCTTCCCATACAAGGGAATGGCTTAATTCCACTGCTACATCAGCCTTTTCATCAAACAAGTTAAACACAGTGCTTACACGTTTCTCTCGGGATTTGCGCTGATCATGGGTCCTCTCAGACCCATTCGGGTATAACACCTAATGTTAACAGACCCAAGATCCCAGGTGATAGAATGGGACCCAACCTGGACTCAGTTGACCATAATAAAACATGGACCTGAGACAGAGGCCTGTGGAGACCTCTGTTGTCAAGATAGTTTGCTTTCAGTCAATGGTGCAAATTTGTGCGTCAAAGCTCTTTAAAGTTTAACTTGGTGCAAAATATTTGTGTTTTACTTTGCCATCACTAGCAACTCCCCCAACTGTGGCAATTTAATTTAAATAAATTGAAATTGTGTCAAGATTTTGGTGTTTTAAATTCTTCTGTGCATTAATAGTGCATTAATGAGTTGGTCAGAGATTATGTGTGGTCATATGCCTACAAAGTTGCGTGGTGATGGGTGAAACCCTTGAGATGTTATACACCTTTATGTGATGAGCCACGCCCTC